>NW_026126043.1:0-159486 GCF_943737965.1 Phodopus roborovskii | reverse complement strand
CCAAGGGCCATGTGTAGGGCCTGGGCCATTGGCAGGGCCAGGGGCATGTGCAGGGCCAGGGTCAGTTGCAGGCCAGGTCCAAGGTCCGGCGCAGGGCCAGGGACAGGTGCAGGGCCAGATCCAGGGCCAGTTGCAAGGCCAAGGCAATGGCCAGGGCCAGGTGCTTGGCCAGGTGCAAGGCCAGGTCCAGGGCCTGGTGCAGGGCCAGGTGCAGGGCCAGGGCCAGGTGTAGGGCCAGGGACAGGTACAGGGGCAGATCCAGGTGTAGGGCCAGGACCAGGTCAGGTGCAGGGCCAGGTGCAGGGCCAGGTGTAGGGCAAGGGGCAGGGCCAGTTGTAGGGCCAGGGCCAGGTTCAGGGCCAGGTCCAGGTCAGGGCCAGGGCCAAGGTCAGGTGCAGGGACAGGACCAGTGCCAGGTACAAGGCCAGGGCCAGGGCCAGGTGCAGGACCAGGGCCATGTGCAGGGTCAGGGCCAGGTGCAGGGCCAGGTCAGGTGTTGGGTCAGGGCCAGGGCCAGGTGTAGGGCCAGATGCAGGGCCAGGGCCAGGTGAACTGTCAGGGCCAGGTGAAGGGCCAGAGTCATGTGCAGGGCCAGGGCCAGTTTAGGACAGAGCCAAGGTCAGGTGTAGGTCCATGGCCAGGTGCAGGGCCAAGGCCAGGGCCAGGTGCAAGGCCAGAGCCAGTTCCAGGGCCAGGGCCAGGTGCAGGGCCAAGGCATGGGCCAGGTTCAGGGCCATGGCCAGGTCCAGGGCCAGGTGCAGGGCCAGTTGCATGGCCATGGCCAGGTCCAGGGCCAGGTGCAGGGCCAGGGCCAGGGCTAGGTTGAGGGCCAGGTTCACAGCCAGGTGCAGGGCGAAGGCCAGGGCCAGGTGCAGGGCCAGGGCTAGGTGCAGGGCCAGGTGCAGGGCCAGATGCACGTCCAAGGTCAGGGCCAGGGCCAGGTGCAGTGCCAGGGCCAGGTGCAGGGCCAGGTCCAGTTGCAGGGACAGGTGCAGGGTCAGGGCCAGGTGGAGGGCCAGGTTCAGGCCCAGGTGCATGGCAAGGGCCAGGGGCAGGGCCAGGGCCAGCCAGGGCCATGTACAGGTCCAGGTGCAGGGCCAGGCCCAGGTGCAGGGCCAGGCCCAGGTGCAGGGCCAGGTTCAGGTGCAGGGACAGGTGCAGGGCCAGTGACAGGTCCAGGTGCATGGCCAGGTGCAGGGCCAGGTGCAGGGCCAGGTGCAGGTCCAGGGCCAGTTTCAGGGCAGGTTCAGAGCCAGGGCCACGGTCAGGTGCAGGGTCAGGGCCAGGGCCAGGTGCAAGGCCAGTGCCAGGTGCAGGGCCAGGTCCAGGGGCCAGGTGCAGGATAATGCCAGGGCTTGGTGGAGGGCCAGGGCCAGGTTCAGAACCAGGGCCAGGGCCAGGTGCAGTGCCAATGCCAGGGCTAGGTGGAGGCCTAGGGCCAGGTCTAAGTGGAGGGCCAGGTACAGGGCCAGGTGCAGGGCCAGGTGCAGGGCCAGGGCCAGGTGTTGGGCCAGGGCCAGGGCCAGGTGCAGGGCCAGGTGCAGGGCCAGGGCCAGGTGCAGGGGCAGTTGCATGGCCATGGCCAGGTCCAGGGCCAGGTGCAGGGCCAGGGCTAGGTTGAGGGCCAGGTTCACGGCCAGGTGCAGGACGAAGGCCAGGGCCAGGTGCAGGGCCAGGGCTAGGTGCAGGGCCAGTGCCAGGTCCAGGTGCAGGCCCAGGCCCAGGTACAGGTCCAGGTCCAGGTGCAGGGCCAGGTTCAGGTGCAGGGACAGGTGCAGGGCCAGTGACAGGTGCAGAGCCAGATCCAGGTGCAGGGCTAGGGCCAGGTCCAGGTTCAGGGCCAGGTGCAGGGCCAGGTGAAGGACCAGGGCCAGGTTCAGGGCAGGTTCAGAGCCAGGGCCAAGGTCAGGTGCAGGGTCAGGGCCAGGGACAGGTGCAAGGCCAGTGCCAGGTGTAGGGCCAGGTCCAGGGCCCGGTCCATGGCCAGGTGCAGGGCCAATGCCAGGGCTTGGTGGAGGGCCAGGTCCAGGGCCAGGTGCAGAGCCAGGGCCAGGGCCAGGGCCAGGTGCAAGGCCAATGCCAGGGCTAGGTGGAGGGCTAGGGACAGGGCTAAGTGGAGGGCCAGGTGCAGGGCCAGGGCCAGGTGCAGGGCCAGGGCCAGGGCCAGGTGCAGTGCCACGGCCAGGCCAGGTGCAGGGCCAAGGCCAGGGCCAGGGCCAGGGCCAGGTGCACGTCCAGGTCCAGGTCCAGGTGCAGGGCCAGGCCCAGGTGCAGGGCCAGGGCCAGGTGCAGGGCCAGGGCCAGGTTCAGGGCAGGTTCAGAGCCAGGGCCAAGGTCAGGTGCAGGGTCAGGGCCAGGGCCAGGTGCAAGGCCAGTGCCAGGTGCAGGGCCAGGTCCAGGGCCCGGTCCATGGACAGGTGCAGTGTCAATGCCAGGGCTTGGTGGAGGGCCAGGGCCAGGGCCAGGGCTAGGAGCAGAGCCAGGGCCAGGGCCAGTTGCAAGGCCAATGCCAGGGCTAGGTGGAGGCCTCGGGCCAGGGCTAAGTTGAAGGCCAGGTACAGGGCCAGGTGCAGGGCCAGGTGCAAGGCCAGGGCCAGGTGCAGGGCCAGGGTCAGGTGCAGGGCCAGGGCCAGGTGCAGGGCCAGGTGCAGGGCCAGGGCCAGGGCCAGTTGCAGGGCCATGGCCAGGTCCAGGGCCAGGTGCAGGGCCAGGGCTATGTTGAGGGCCAGGTTCACGGCCAGGTGCAGGACGAAGCCCAGGGCCAGGTGCAGGGCCAGGGCTAGGTGCAGGGCCATGGCCAGGGCCAGGTGCACGGCCAGGACCAGGTCCAGATCCAGGTGCAGGGCCAGGCCCAGGTGCAGGGCCAAGTTCAGGTGACAGGACAGGTGCAGGGCCAGTGACAGGTGCAGAGCCAGATCCAGGTGCAGGGCCAGGTGCAGGGCCAGGGCCAGGTTCAGGGCAGGTTCAGAGCCAGGGCCAAGGTCAGGTTCAGGGTCAGGGCCAGGGCCATGTGTAGGGCCTGGGCCAGGTGCAGGTCCAGGGGCATGTGCAGGGCCAGGGCCAGTTGCAGGCCAGGTCCAAGGTCCGGTGCAGGGCCAGGGCCAGGTGCAGGGCCAGATCCAGGGCCAGTTGCAGGGCCAAGGCAATGGCCAGGGCCAGGTGCAGGGCCAGGTCCAGGGCCAGGTCCAGCGCCAGGTGCAGGGCCAATGCCAGGGCTAGGTGGAGGTCCAGGGCCAGGTGTAGGACCAGGCCCAGGGCCAGGTGTAGGGCCAATGCCAGGGCTAGGTAGAGGGCCAGGGCCAGGGCTAGATGGAGGGCCAGGGCTGGTTGGAGGGTCAGGGCCAGGGCCAGGTGCAGGGCGAAGGCCAGTGCCAGGTGCCGGGCCACGGCCAGGCCAGGTGCAGGGCCACAGCCAGGGCCAGGTGCAGGGCCAGGGCCAGGGCCAGGTGCATGTCCAGGGTCAGGTCCAGGTGCAGGGCCAGGCCCAGGTGCAGGGCCACGGTCAGGTGCAGGGACAGGTGCAGGGCCAGTGACAGGTGTAGAGCCAGATCCAGGTGCAGGGCCAGGGCCAGGTGCAGGGCCAGGGCCAGGTGCAGGGCCAGGGCCAGGTGCAGGGCCAGGGCCAGGTGCAGGGCCAGGGCCAGGTGCAGGGCCAGGTGCAAGGCCAGGTGCAGGGCCAGGTGCAGGGCCAGGTGCACGGCCATGGCCAGGTACAGGGCAGGTTCAGAGCCAGGGCCAAGGTCAGGTGCAGGGTCAGGGCCAGGGCCAGGTGCAAGGCCAATGCCAGGTGCAGGGCCAGGTCCAGGGACCGGTCCATGGGCAGGTGCAGGGCCAATGCCAGGGCTTGGTGGAGGTCCAGGGCCAGGTGCAGGGCCAGGGCCAGGTGCAGGACCAGGGCCAGGTGCAGGGCCAGATGCAGGGCCAGGATCAGATGTTGGGCCAGGGCCAGGGCCAGGTGCATGGCCATGGCCAGGCCCAGGTGCAGGGACATGGCCAGGGCCAGGTGCAAGTCCAGGGCCAGGTCCAGGTCCAGGTCAGGGCCAGGGCCAGGTGCAGGGCCAGGGCCAGGGCCAGGTGCAAGGCCAGGGCCAGGTCCAGGTCCAGGTGAATGGCCAGGGCCAGGTGCAGGGCCAGGGTCAGTTTCAGGGCCAGGTGCAGGGCCAGTGACAGGTGCAGAGCCAGATCCAGGTGCAGGGCCAGGGCAAGGTGCAGGGCCAGGTGCAGGGCCAGGGTCAGGTTCAGGGCAGGTGCAGAGCCAGGGCCAAGGTCAGGTGCAGGGTCAGGGCCAGGGCCAGGTGCAGGGCCATGGCCAGGTGCAGGGCCAGGGCCAGGTGCAGGGCCAGGGCCAGGTGCAGGGCCAGGGCCAGTGCAGGGCCAGGGCCAGGGGCAGGCCAGGTCCAAGATCAGGTGCAGGGCCAGGGCCAGGTGCAGGGCCAGTGCCAGGTGCAGGGCCAGATCCAGGGCCAGTTGCAGGGCCAAGGAGGTCAATGGCCAGGGCCAGGTGCCAGGCCAGGTGCAGGGCCAGGTGCAGGGCCAGGTCCAGGGCCAGGTGCAGGGCCAGGGTCAGGGCTAGGTGGAAGTCCAGGGCCAGGGCCAGGGCCAGGTCCAGGGCCAGGTGCAGGGCCAGGTGCAGGGCCAGGGCCAGGTGCAGGGCCAGGGTCAGGTGTAGGGCCAGGGCCAGGTGCAAGTCCAGTGCCAGGTGCAGGGTCAGGTCCAGGGCCCAGTCCATGGCCAGGTGCAGTGCCAGATGCCAGGGCTAGGTGGAGGGCCAGGGCCAGGTCAGGGCCAATGGCCAGGCAGCCAGGGCCAGGGCCAGGGCCAAGGGCAGGTGCAAGGCTAATGCCAAGGGCCAGGTGGGGCCAGGGCCAGGTGCAGGGGCAGGCAGGGCCAGGGCCAGGTGCAGGGCCAGGGCTGGCCAGGTGCAGGGCCAGTTGCAGGGCCAGGGCCAGTTGCAGGGCCAGGGCCAGGTGCAGGGCCAGGGCCAGTTGCAGGCCAGGTCCAAGATCAGGTGCAGGGCCAGGGCCAGGTGCAGGGCCAGTGCCAGGTGCAGGGCCAGATCCAGGGCCAGTTGCATGGCCAAGTCAATGGCCAGGGCCAGGTGCAGGGCCAGGTGCAGGGCCAGGTCCAGGGCCAGGTGCAGGGGCAGGGACAGGACCAGGTGGAAGTCCAGGGTCAGGTGCAGGGCCAAGTCCAGGGCCAGGTGCAGGGCCAGGGCCAGGTGCAGGGCCAGGGCCAGGGCCAGGCCCAGCGCCAGGGCCAAGTGCAGGTCCACGGCCAGGTCCAGGGCCAGGTGCAGGGCCATGGCCAGGTATAGGTTGAGGGCTAGGGTCAGGGTCAGGTGCAGGGCCAAGGCCAGGCCAGGCCCAGCTGCAGGGCCAAGTGCAGGTCCAAGGCCATGTGCAGGGCCATGGCCAGGGATAGTTTGAGGGTCAGGGTCAGGTGCAGGGCAATGCCAGGGCCAGGGCCAGTTGCAGGGCCAGAGCCATGGCCAGGTGCAGGGCCAGTTGCAGGGCCAGGTCCAGGGCCAGGTGCAGGGCCAGGACCAGGTCTAGGGCCAGGTGGAGGGCCAGGTTCATGGCCAGGGCCAGGGCAGGGCAGGTCCAGGGCCAGGGCCAGGAGCAGGGCCATGTGCAGGGCCAGTGCTAGGGCCTGGTACATGTCCAGGGCAAGGTGGATGGCCAGGCCCAGGGCCAGGTGCACGGCCAGGGCCACGTCCAGGTACAGGTGCAGGGCCAGGCCCAGGTGCAGGGCCAGGTTCAGGTGCAGGGCCAGGTGCAGGGCCAGGGCCAGGTTCAGGGCAGGTTCAGAGCCAGGGCCAAGGTCAGGTGCAGGGTCAGGGCCAGGGCCAGGTGCAAGGCCAGTGCCAGGTGCAGGGCCAGGTGCCAGGCCAGCGCCAGGTTCAGAGCCAGGGCCAGGGCCAGGTGCAGAGCAAGGGCCAGGTCCAGGGCCAGTTGCAAGGCCAATGCCAGGGCTAGGTGGAGGCCTAGGGCCAGGGCTAAGTGGAGGGCCAGGTTCAGGGCCAGGGCCAGGTGCAGGGCCAGGGCCAGGTTCAGGGCCAGGGCCAGGTGTAGGGCCAGGGCCAGGTGCAGGGCCAGGTGCAGGGCCAGGGCCAGGTTTTGGGCCAGGGTCAGGGCTAGGTGCAGGGCCAGGGCCAGGGCAGGGCCAGGTTCATGGTCCAGGGCCAGGTGCAGGGCCAGGGCCAGTTTCAGGTCCAGGGACAGGTGTAGGGCCTGGGCCAGGTGCAGGGCCAGGGTCATGGCCACGGCCAGGGCCAGGTGCAGGGCCAGATCCAGGGCCAGGTGCAATGCCAGGGCAGGGCCAGGGCCAGGGCCAGGTGCAGGGCCAGGTGAAAGGACAGGTCCTGGGCCAGATCCAGGGCCAGGTGCAGGGCCAAGGCCATGGCCAGGGCCAGGTGCAGGGCCAGGTGCAGGGCCAGGTCCAGGGCCAGGTGCAGGGGCAGGGACAGGACTAGGTGGAAGTCCAGGGTCAGGGCCAGGGCCAAGTCCAGGGCCAGGTGCAGGGCCAGGTGCAGGGCCAGGGCCAGGTGCAGGGCCAGGGCCAGGTGTTGGGCCAGGGCCAGGTGCAAGGCCAGTGCCAGGTGCAGGGCCAGGTCCAGGGCCCAGTCCATGGCCAGGTGCAGCGCCAATGCCAGGGCTTGGTGGAGGGACAGGGACGGGGCCAAATGCAGAGCCAGGGCCAGGTCCAGGGCCAGGTGCAGGGCCAGGGCCAAGGCTAGGTGGGGCAGGGCCAGGGCCAGGTGCAGGGCCATGGCCAGGTTCAGGGCCAGGCCAGGGCCAGGGCCTGGGCCAGGTGCAGGGCAAGGGCCATGTGCAGGGCCAGAGCCAGGTGCCTAGGTCAGGTGCAGGGCCAGGGCCAGGTGCAGGGCCAGTGGCCAGGTGCAGGGCCAGATCCAGGGCCAGGTGCATGGCCAAGTCCAATGGCCAGGGCCAGGTGCATGGCCAGGTGCAAGGCCAGGTCCAGGGCCAGGTGCAGGGGCAGGGACAGGACTAGGTGGAAGTCCAGGGTCAGGGCCAGGGCCAAGTCCAGGGCCAAGTGCAGGGCCAGGGCCAGGTGCAGGGCCAAGGCCAGGCCAGGCCCAGCTACAGGGCCAAGTGCAGGTCCAGGGCCAGGTCCAGGGCCAGGTGCAGGGCCAGGGCCAGGTCCAGGTCCAGAGCAGGCAGGGTCAGGGCCAGGTGCAGGGCCAAGGCCAGGTGCAGGCCCAGCTGCAGGGCCAGGTGCAGGGCCAGGGCCAGGTGCAGGGCCATGGCCAGGGGATGTTGGAGGGCCAGGGCCAGGTGCAGGGCCAAGGCCAGGGCCAGGTGCAGGGCCAGGCCAGGGCCAGGTGCAGGGCCAGTTGCAGGGCCAGGACCAGGGCCAGGTGCAGGGCCAGGGCCAGGGCTAGGTGGAGGGCCAGGTTCAGGGCCAGGGCCAGGTGCAGGTCCAAGGCCAGGGCCAGGTGCAGGGCCAGGTGCAGGGCCAGTGCTAGGGCCTGGTACATGTCCAGGGCAAGGTGGATGGCCAGGCCCAGGGCCAGGTGCAAGGCCAGGGCCACGTCCAGGTACAGGTGCAGGGCCAGGCCCAGGGCCAGGCCAGGTGCAGGGCCAGGTTCAGGTGCAGGGCCAGGTGCAGGGCCAGGGCCAGGTTCAGGGCCAGGTTCAGAGCCAGGGCCAAGGTCAGGTGCAGGGTCAGGGCCAGGGCCAGGTGCAAGGCCAGTGCCAGGTGCAGGGCCAGGTGCAAGGCCAATGCCAGGGCTTGTTGGAGGGCCAGGTCCAGGGCCAGGTGCAGAGCAAGAGCCAGGTCCAGGGCCAGGTGCAAGGCCAATGCCAGGGCTAGGTGGAGGGCTAGGGATAGGGCATAGTGGAGGGCCAGGTTCAGGGCCTGTGCCAGGTGCAGGGCCAGGGCCAGGTTCAGGGCCAGGGCCAGGTGTAGGACCAGGGCCAGGTGCAGGGCCAGGTGCAGGGCCAGGGTCACGTTTTGGGCCAGGGTCAGGGCTAGGTGCAGGGCCATGGCCAGGGCCAGGTTCATGTTCAGCGCCAGGTGCAAGACCAGGGCCAGTTTCAGGTCCAGGGACATGTGTAGGGCCTGGGCCAGGTGCAGGGCCAGGGTCATGTGCACGGCCAGGGCCAGGTACAGGGCCAGATCCAGGGCCAGTTGCAATGCCATGGCAATGGCCAGGGCCAGGTGCTTAGCCAGGTGAAAGGACATGTCCTGGGCCAGGGGCAGGGCCAGGTACAGGGCCAGGGCTAGGGCCAGGTGCAGGGCCAGGACCAGGTGCAGGGCCAGGGTCAGTTGCAGGGACAGGTGCATGGCCAGTGACAGGTGCAGAGCCAGATGCAGGTGCAGGGCCAGGGCCAGGTGTAGGGCCAGGACCAGGTTCAGGGCAGGTGCAGTGCCAGGGCCAAGGTCAGGTGCAGGGTCAGGGCTAGGGCCAGGTGCAAGTCCAGTGCCAGGTGCAGGGCCAGGTCCAGGGCCCAGTCCATGGCCAGGTGTAGGGCCAATGCCAGGGCTTGGTGGAGGGACAGGGACAGGGCCAGGATGCAGAGCCAGGGCCAGGTCCAGGGCCAAGGGCAAGGCTAATGCCAGGGCTAGGTGGAGGGCCAGGGCCAGGGCCATGTGCAGGGTCAGGGCCAGGTTCAGGGCCAGGGCCAGGTGCAGGGCCTGGGCCAGGTGCAGGGCCAGTGCAGGTGCAGGGCCAGGGCCAGGTGCAGGCCAGGTCCAAGATCAGGTGCAGGGCCAGGGCCAGGTGCAGGGCCAGTGCCAGGTGCAGGGCCAGATCCAGGGCCAGGCAGTTGCAGGGCCAAGTCAATGGCCAGGGCCAGGTGCATGGCCAGGTGCAAGGCCAGGTCCAGGGCCAGGTGCAGGGGCAGGGACAGGACTAGGTGGAAGTCCAGGGTCAGGGCCAGGGCCAAGTCCAGGGCCAGGTGCAGGGCCAGGGCCAGGGCCAGGTGCAGGGCCATGGCCAGGGATAGGTTGAGGGGTAGGGTCAGGGTCAGGTGCAGGGCCAAGGCCAGGCCAGGCCCAGCTGCAGGGCCAAGTGCAGGTCCAAGGCCATGTGCAGGGCCATGGCCAGGGATAGGTTGAGGGCTAGGGTCTGCGTCAGGTGCAGGGCCAGGGCCAGGTGCAGGGCCAGGGCCAGGGCCAGGTGCAGGACCAGTTGCATGGCCAGGTCCAGGGCCAGGTGCAGGGCCAGGACCAGGGCTAGGTGGAGGGCCAGGTTCAGGGCCAGGGCCAGCTGCAGGTCCAAGGCCAGGGCCAGGTGCAGGGCCATGTTTAGGGCCAGTGCTAGGGCCTGGTACATATCCAGGGCAAGTTGCAGGGCCAGGCCCAGGGCCAGGTGCACGGCCAGGGCCAGGGCCAGGTCCAGGTGCAGGGCGAGGCCCAGGTGCAGGGCCAGGTTCAGGTGCAGGGACAGGTGCAGGGCCAGGTGCAGGGCCAGGGCCAGGTTCAGGGCAGGTTCAGAGCCAGGGCCAAGGTCAGGTGCAGGGTCAGGGCCAGGGCCAGGTGCAAGGCCAGTGCCAGGTGCAGGGCCAGGTCCAGGGCCCGGTCCATGGCCAGGAGCAGGGCCAATGCCAGGGCTTGGTGGAGGGCCAGGTCCAGGGCCAGGTGCAGAGCAAGAGCCAGGTCCAGGGCCAGGTGCAAGGCCAATGCCTGGGCTAGGTGGAGGGCTAGGGATAGGGCATAGTGGAGGGCCAGGTTCAGGGCCAGTGCCAGGTGCAGGGCCAGGGCCAGGTTCAGGGCCAGGGCCAGGTGTAGGGCCAGGACCAGGTTCAGGGCAGGTGCAGAGCCAGGACCAAGGTCAGGTGCAGGGTCAGGGCTAGGGCCAGGTGCAAGTCCAGTGCCAGGTGCAGGGCCAGGTCCAGGGCCCAGTCCATGGCCAGGTGCAGGGCCAATGCCAGGGCTTGGTGGAGGGACAGGGACAGGGCCAAATGCAGAGCCAGGGCCAGGTCCATGGCCAAGTGCAAGGCTAATGCCAAGGCTATGTGGAGGGCCAGGGCCAGGGCCATGTGCAGGGTCATGGCCAGGTTCAGGGCCATGGCCATGTGCAGGGCCTGGGCCAGTTGCAGGGCCAGTGCAGGTGCAGGGCCAGGGCCAGTTGCAGGCCAGGTCCAAGATCAGGTGCAGGGCCAGGGCCAGGTGCAGGGCCAGTGCCAGTTGCAGGGCCAGATCCAGGGGCAGTTGCAGGGCCAAGTCAATGGCCAGGGCCAGGTGCATGGCCAGGTGCAAGGCCAGGTCCAGGGCCAGGTGCAGGGGCAGGGACAGGACTAGGTGGAAGTCCAGGGTCAGGGCCAGGGCCAAGTCCAGGGCCAGGGCCAAGTCCAGGGCCAGGTGCAGGGCCAGGGCCAGGGCCAGGTGCAGGGCCATGGCCAGGGATAGGTTGAGGGGTAGGGTCAGGGTCAGGTGCAGGGCCAAGGCCAGGCCAGGCCCAGCTGCAGGGCCAAGTGCAGGTCCAAGGCCATGTGCAGGGCCATGGCCAGGGATAGGTTGAGGGCTAGGGTCAGCGTCAGGTGCAGGGCCAGGGCCAGGTGCAGGGCCAGGGCCAGGGCCAGGTGCAGGGCCAGTTGCAGGGCCAGGTCCAGGGCCAGGTGCAGGGCCAGGACCAGGGCTAGTTGGAGGGCCAGGTTCATGGCCAGGGCCAGCTGCAGGTCCAAGGCCAGGGCCAGGTGCAGGGCCATGTTTAGGGCCAGTGCTAGGGCCTGGTACATGTCCAGGGCAAGGTGCAGGGCCAGGCCCAGGGCCAGGTGCACGGCCAGGGCCAGGGCCAGGTCCAGGTGCAGGGCCAGGCCCAGGTGCAGGGCCAGGTTCAGGTGCAGGGACAGGTGCAGGGCCAGGTGCAGGGCCAGGGCCAGGTTCAGGGCAGGTTCAGAGCCAGGGCCAAGGTCAGGTGCAGGGTCAGGGCCAGGGCCAGGTGCAAGGGCAGTGCCAGGTGTAGGGCCAAGTCCAGGGCCCTGTCCATGGCCAGGTGCAGGGCCAATGCCAGTGCATGGTGGAGGGCCAGGTCCAGGGCCAGGTGCAGAGCCAGTGCCAGGTCCAGGGCCAGGTGCAAGGCCAATGCCAGGGCTAGGTGGAGGGCTAGGGATAGGGCTAAGTGGATGGCTAGGTTCAGGGCCAGTGCCAAGTGCATGGCCAGGTGCAGGGCCAGGGTCACATGTTGGGCCAGGGCCAGGGCCAGGTGCAGGGCCATGGCCAGGGCCAGGTGCAGGTTCAGCGCCAGGTGCAAGACCAGAGCCAGTTTCAGTGCCAGGGCCATGTGTAGGGGCTAGGCCAGGTGCAGGGCCAGGGGCATGTGCAGGGCCAGGGCCATGTGCAGGGCCAGGTGCAGGGCCAGGGTCAAGGGCTAGGTGGAGGACCAGGTAAGGGCCAGGGCCAGGGCCAGGGCCAGGGCCAGGGCCAGGTGCACGTCCAGGGCCAGGTCCAGGTCCAGGTTCAGGGCCAGGGCCAGGTGCAGGGCCAGGTGCAGGGCCAGGTGCAGGGCCAGGACCAGGTTCAGGGCAGATGCAGAGCCAGGGCCAAGGTCAGGTGCAGGGTCAGGGCCAGGGCCTGGTGCAAGTCCAGTGCCAGGTGTAGGGACAGGTCCAGGGCCCAGTCCATGGCCAGGTGCAAGGCCAATGCCAGTGCTTGGCAGAGGGACAGGGACAGGGCCAAATGCAGAGCCAGGGCTAGGTCCATGGCCAAGTGCAAGGCTAATGCCAAGGGTATGTGGAGGGCCAGGGCCAGCTCCAGGTGCAGGGCCATGGCCAGGTACAGGGCCATGGCCATGTGCAGGGCCTGGGCCAGTTGCAGGGCCAGGGCCATGTGCAGGGCCAGGGCCAGTTGTAGGGCCAGTGCAGGTGCAGGTCCAGGGCCAGTTGCAGGCTAGGTCCAAGATCAGGTGCAGGGCCAGGGCCAGGTGCAGGGCCAGTGCCAGGTGCAGGGCCATATCCAGGGCCAGTTGCAGGGCCATGTCAATGGCCAGGGCCAGGTGCATGGCCAGGTGCAAGGCCAGGTGCATGGCCAGGTGCAGGGCCAGGGACAGGGCTAGGTGGAAGGCCAGGGTCAGGGCCAGGACCTGGTGCAGGACCAAGGCCCGGGCCAGGTGCAGGGCCATGGCCAGGGCCAGGGCCAGGGCCAGGTGCAGGGCCAAGGCCAGGCCAGGCCCAGCTGCAGGGCCAAGTGCAGGTCCAGGGCCATGTGAAGGGCCATGGCCAGGGATAGGTTGAGGGCTAGTGTCAGGGTGAGGCGAAGGGCCAAGGCCAGGGCCAGGTGCAGGGCCAGGGCCAGGTGCAGGGCCAGTTGCAGGGCCAGGTCCAGGGCCAGTTACAGGACCAGAGCCAGGTGCAGGGCCAGGGACAGGGCTAGGTGGAAGGCCTGGGTCAGGGCCAGGGCCAGGTGCAGGGCCATGTGCAGGGCCAGGGCCAGGGCCAGGGCCAGGGCCAGGTGCAGGGCCAAGGCCAGGCCAGGCCCAGCTGCAGGGCCAAGTGCAGGTCCAGGGCCAGGTGCAGGGCCATGGCCAGGGCTAGGTTGAGGGCTAGGGTCAGGTGCAGGGCCAAGGCCATGGCCAGGGACAGGTGCAGGGCCAGGGCCAGGGCCAGGGCCAGGGGCATGGCCAGTTGCAGTGCTAGGTCCATGGCCAGGTGCAGGGCCTGGACCAGGGCTAGGTGGAGGGCCAGGTTCATGGCCAGGGCCAGCTGCAGGGCCAAGGCCAGGGCCAGGTGCAGGGCCATGTTCAGGGCCAGTGCTAGGGCCTGGTACATGTCCAGGTCCAGGTGCAGGTCAGGCCAGGTGCAGGGCCAGGTTCAGGGCAGGTTCAGAGCCAGGGCCAAGGTCAGGTGCAGGGTCAGGGCCCGGGCCAGGTGCAAGGCCAGTGCCAGGTGCAGGGCCAGGTCCAGGGCCCGGTCCATGGCCAGGTGCAGGGCCAATGCCAGGGCTTGGTGGAGGGCCAGGTCCAGGGCCAGGTGCAGAGCCAGGGCCAGGTCCAGGGCCAGGTGCAAGGCCAATGCCAGGGCTAGGTGGAGGGCTAGGGACAGGGCTAAGTGGAGGGCCAGGTGCAGGGCCAGGGCCAGGTGCAGGGCCAGGGCCAGGTGCAGGGCCAGGGCCAGGGCCAGGGACAGGGCCAGGTGCAGGGCCATGGCCAGGGCCAGGTGCAGGTTCAGGGCCAGGTGCAGGACCAGGGCCAGTTTCAGGGCCAGGGCCATGTGTAGGGCCTGGGCCAGGTGCAGGGCCAGGGGCATGTGCAGGGCCAGGGCCAGGTGCAGGACCAGGTGCAGGGCCAGGGCCAGGTTCAGGGCAGGTTCAGAGCCAGGGCCAAGGTCAGGTGCAGGGTCAGGGCCCGGGCCAGGTGCAAGGCCAGTGCCAGGTGCAGGGCCAGGTCCAGGGCCCGGTCCATGGCCAGGTGCAGGGCCAATGCCAGGGCTTGGTGGAGGGCCAGGTCCAGGGCCAGGTGCAGAGCAAGGGCCAGGTCCAGGGCCAGGTGCAAGGCCAATGCCAGGGCTAGGTGGGAGGGCTAGGAACAGGGCTAAGTGGAGGGCCAGGTGCAGGGCCAGGGCCAGGTGCAGGGCCAGGGCCAGGTGCAGGGCCAGGGCCAGGTCCAGGGACAGGGCCAGGTGCAGGGCCATGGCCAGGGCCAGGTGCAGGTTCAGCGCCAGGTGCAGGACCAGGGCCAGGTTCAGGGCCAGGGCCAGGTGGAGGGCCTGGGCCAGGTGCAGGGCCAGGGGCATGTGCACGGCCAGGGCCAGGTGCAGGGCCAGGTGCAGGGCCAGGGTCAGTTGCAGGGACAGGTGCAGGGCCAGTGACAGGTGCAGAGCCAGATCCAGGTGCAGGGCCAGGGCCAGGTGCAGGGGCCAGGTTCAGGTTCAGGGCCAGGTGCAGAGCCAGGGCCAAGGTCAGGTGCAGGGTCAGGGCCAGGGCCAGGTGCAAGGCCAGTGCCAGGTGCAGGGCCAGGTCCAGGGACCAGTCCATGGCCAGGTGCAAGGGCCAATGCCAGTGCTTGGTGGAGGGCCAGGGCAGGGCCAAGTGCAGAGCCAGGGCCAGGTCGCAGGCCAAGGCCAAGGCCAGGCTATGCCAGGCTATGTGGAGGGCCAGGGCCAGGTGCAGGGCCAGGGCCAGGTTCAGGGCCAGGGCCAGGTGCAGGGCCAGGGGCAGGTGCAGGGCCAGGGCCAGGTGCAGGGCCAGGGCCAGGTGCAGGCCAGGTCCAAGATCAGGTGCAGGGCCAGGGCCAGGTGCAGGGCCAGGGCCAGGTGCAGGGCCAGGTGCAGGGCCAGGTGCAGGCCCAAGGCAAGGGCCAGGGCCAGGTGTATGGCCAGTTGCAGGTGGAGGGCCAGGTGCATGTCCAGGGCTAGGTGGAGGGCCAGGGTCAGGACCAGGGCCAGGTGCAGGGCCAAGGCCAGGGCCAGGTGCAGGGCCACGGCTAGTTCCAGGGCCAGGGCCAGGTGCAGGGCCAGGCCAGGCCAGGCCCAGGTGCAGGGCCAGGTGCAGGTCCAAGGCTAGGTGCAGGGCCAGGGCCAGGGATAGGGCGAGGGCTAGGGCGCAGGGTCAGGTGCAGGGCCAGCGCCAGGGCCAGGTGCAGGGCCAGGTGCAGGGCCAGGTCCAGGGCCAGGTGCAGGGCCAGTACCAGGGCTAGGTGGAGGGCCAGGGTCATGGCCAGGGCCAGGGCCAGGTGCAGGGCCAAGGCCAGGGCCAGGTGCAGGGCCATGTACAGGGCCAGTGCTAGGCATTAGACATGTCCAGGGCAAGGTGCAGGGCCAGGGCCAGGGCCAGGTGCACGGCCAGGGCCAGGTCCAGGTCCAGATGCAGGGCCAGGCCCAGGTGCAGGGCCAGGTTCAGGTGCAGGGCCAGGTGCAGGGCCAGGGACAGGTCCAGGTGCAGGGCCAGGTGCAGGGCCAGGGCCAGGTTCAGGGCAGGTTCAGAGCCAGGGCCAAGGTCAGGTGCAGGGTCAGGGCCAGGGCCAGGTGCAAGGCCAGTGCCAGGTGCAGGGCCAGGTCCAGGGCTCGGTCCATTGCCAGGTACAGGGCCAATGCCAGGGCTTGGTGGAGGGCAAAGTCCAGGGCCAGGTGCAGAGCCAGGGCCAGGTCCAGGGCCAGGTGCAAGGCCAATGCCAGGGCTAGGTGGAGGGCTAGGGACAGGGCTAAGTGGAGGGCCAGGTGCAGGGCCAGGTGCAGGGCCAGGGCCAGGTGCAGGACCAGGGCCAGGTGCAGGGCCAGGGCCAGGGCCAGGGCCAGGTGTAGGACTAATGCCAGGGCCAGGTGAGGAGGGCCATTTCCAGGGCTAGTTGGAGGGCCAGGGCTGGATGGAGGGCCAGGGCCAGGTGCAGGGCGAAGGCCAGGGCCAGGTGCAGGGCCAGGGCCAAGTGCATGGCCAGGGCCAGGTGCAGGACCAAGGCCAGGTGCAGGGCCAGGGCCAGGTGCAGGTTCAGGGCCAGGTGTAGGGCCAGGGCCAGTTTCAGGGCCAGGGCCAGGTGTAGGGCCTGGGCCAGGTGCAGGGCCAGGGGCAGGTGCAGGGCCAGGGACAGGTGCAGGGCCAGATCCAGGGCCAGGTGCAGGGCCAGGGCAGGCCAGGGCCAGGTGCATGGCCAGGTTCAAGGCCAGGTCCAGGGGCAGGTGCAGGGCCAGGGTCAGGGCTAGGTGGAGGGCCAGGTCAGGGCCAGGGCCAGGTGCAGGGCCATGGCCAGGGCCAGGTGCAGGGCCAGGTCCAGGTGCTGGGCCAGGTGCAGGGCCAGGGTCAGATGCAGGGACAGGTGCAGGGCCAGTGACAGGTGCAGAGCCAGATCCAGGTGCAGGGCCAGGTGCAGGGCCAGGGCCAGGTTCAGGGCAGGTGCAGAGCCAGGGCCAAGGTCAGGAGCAGGGTCAGGGCCAGGGCCAGGTGCAAGTCCAGTGCCAGGTGCAGGGACAGGTCCAGGGCCCGGTCCATGGCCAGGTGCAGGGCCAATGCCAGGGATTGGTGGAGGGACATGGACAGGGCCAGGTGCAGAGCCAGGGCCAGTTCCATGGCCAAGTGCACGGCTAATGCCAAGGCTATGTGGAGGGCCAGGGCCAGGGCCAGGGCCAGGGCCTGGGCTATGGCCAGGTTCAGGGCCATGGCCAGGTGCAGGGACTGGGCCAGTTGCAGGGCCAGGGCCATGTGCAGGGCCAGGGCCAGTTGCAGGCCAGGTCCAAGATCAGGTGCAGGGCCAGGGCCAGGTGCAGGTTCAGCGCCAGGTGCAAGACCAGAGCCAGTTTCAGTGCCAGGGCCATGTGTAGGGGCTAGGCCAGGTGCAGGGCCAGGGGCATGTGCAGGGCCAGGGCCATGTGCAGGGCCAGGTGCAGGGCCAGGGTCAAGGCTAGGTGGAGGACCAGGTAAGGGCCAGGGCCAGGTACAGGGCCAGGGCCAGGGCCAGGTGCACGTCCAGGGCCAGGTCCAGGTCCAGGTTCAGGGCCAGGGCCAGGTGCAGGGCCAGGTGCATGGCCAGGTGCAGGGCCAGGACCAGGTTCAGGGCAGATGCAGAGCCAGGGCCAAGGTCAGGTGCAGGGTCAGGGCCAGGGCCTGGTGCAAGTCCAGTGCCAGGTGTAGGGACAGGTCCAGGGCCCAGTCCATGGCCAGGTGCAAGGCCAATGCCAGTGCTTGGCAGAGGGACAGGGACAGGGCCAAATGCAGAGCCAGGGCTAGGTCCATGGCCAAGTGCAAGGCTAATGCCAAGGGTATGTGGAGGGCCAGGGCCAGCTCCAGGTGCAGGGCCATGGCCAGGTACAGGGCCATGGCCATGTGCAGGGCCTGGGCCAGTTGCAGGGCCAGGGCCATGTGCAGGGCCAGGGCCAGTTGTAGGGCCAGTGCAGGTGCAGGTCCAGGGCCAGTTGCAGGCTAGGTCCAAGATCAGGTGCAGGGCCAGGGCCAGGTGCAGGGCCAGTGCCAGGTGCAGGGCAAGGGCCAGGTGCAGAACCAAGGCCAGGTGCAGGGCCAAGTCAATGGCCAGGGCCAGGTGCATGGCCAGGTGCAAGGCCAGGGTGCATGGCCAGGTGCAGGGCCAGGGACAGGGCTAGGTGGAAGGCCAGGGTCAGGGCCAGGACCTGGTGCAGGACCAAGGCCCGGGCCAGGTGCAGGGCCATGGCCAGGGCCAGGGCCAGGGCCAGGTGCAGGGCCAAGGCCAGGCCAGGCCCAGCTGCAGGGCCAAGTGCAGGTCCAGGGCCATGTGAAGGGCCATGGCCAGGGATAGGTTGAGGGCTAGTGTCAGGGTGAGGCGAAGGGCCAAGGCCAGGGCCAGGTGCAGGGCCAGGGCCAGGTGCAGGGCCAGTTGCAGGGCCAGGTCCAGGGCCAGTTACAGGACCAGAGCCAGGTGCAGGGCCAGGGACAGGGCTAGGTGGAGGGCCAGGGTCAGGGCCAGGGCCAGGTGCAGGGCCAGGTGCAGGGCCAGGGCCAGGGCCAGGGCCAGGGCCAGGTGCAGGGCCAAGGCCAGGCCAGGCCCAGGTGCAGGGCCAAGTGCAGGTCCAGGGCCAGGTGCAGGGCCATGGCCAGGGCTAGGTTGAGGGCTAGGGTCAGGTGCAGGGCCAAGGCCATGGCCAGGGACAGGTGCAGGGCCAGGGCCAGGGCCAGGGCCAGGGGCATGGCCAGTTGCAGTGCTAGGTCCATGGCCAGGTGCAGGGCCTGGACCAGGGCTAGGTGGAGGGCCAGGTTCATGGCCAGGGCCAGCTGCAGGGCCAAGGCCAGGGCCAGGTGCAGGGCCATGTTCAGGGCCAGTGCTAGGGCCTGGTACATGTCCAGGTCCAGGTGCAGAGCCAGGTGCAGGGCCAGGTTCAGGGCAGGTTCAGAGCCAGGGCCAAGGTCAGGTGCAGGGTCAGGGCCAGGGCCAGGTGCAAGGCCAGTGCCAGGTGCAGGGCCAGGTCCTGGGCCCGGTCCATGGCCAGGTGCAGGGCCAATGCCAGGGCTTGGTGGAGGGCCAGGTCCAGGGCCAGGTGCAGAGCCAGGGCCAGGTCCAGGGCCAGGTGCAAGGCCAATGCCAGGGCTAGGTGGAGGGCTAGGGACAGGGCTAAGTGGAGGGCCAGGTGCAGGGCCAGGGCCAGGTGCAGGGCCAGGGCCAGGTGCAGGGCCAGGGCCACGTCCAGGGACAGGGCCAGGTGCAGGGCCATGGCCAGGGCCAGGTGCAGGTTCAGCGCCAGGTGCAGGACCAGGGCCAGTTTCAGGGCCAGGGCCATGTGTAGGGCCTGGGCCAGGTGCAGGGCCAGGGGCATGTGCACGGCCAGGGCCAGGTGCAGGGCCAGGTGCAGGGCCAGGGTCAGTTGCAGGGACAGGTGCAGGGCCAGTGACAGGTGCAGAGCCAGGTCCAGGTGCAGGGCCAGGGCCAGGTGCAGGGCCAGGTTCAGGTTCAGGGCAGGTGCAGAGCCAGGGCCAAGGTCAGGTGCAGGGTCAGGGACAGGGCCAGGTGCAAGTCCAGTGCCAGGTGCAGGGCCAGGTCCAGGGCCAGTCCATGGCCAGGTGCAAGGCCAATGGCCAGTGCTTGGTGGAGGGACAGGGACAGGGCCAAATGCAGATCAGGGACAGGTCCATGGCCAAGTGCAAGGCTAATGCCAAGGCTATGTGGAGGGCCAGGGCCAGGTGCAGGGCCATGGCCAGGTTCAGGGCCATGGCCATGTGCAGGGCCTGGGTCAGTTGCAGGGCCAGGGCCATGTGCAGGGCCAGGGGCCAGTTGCAGGCCAGGTCCAAGATCAGGTGCAGGGCCAGGGCCAGGTGCAGGGCCAGTGCCAGGTGCAGGGCCAGATCCAGGGCCAGTTGCAGGGCCAAGTCAATGGCCAGGGCCAGGTGCATGGCCAGGTGCAAGGCCAGGTCCAGGGCCAGATGCAGGGACAGGGACAGGTGGAAGGCCAGGGTCAGAGCCAGGTCCAGGTGCAGGACCAAGGCCAGGGCCAGGTGCAGGGCCACGGCCAGTTCCAGGGCCAGGGCCAGGTGCAGGGCCAAGGCCAGGCCAGGCCCAGCTGCAGGGCCAAGTGCAGGTCCAGGGCTAGGGGCAGGGCCATGGCCAGGGCCAGGTTGAGGGCTAGGGTCAGGGCCAGGTGCAGGGCCAGCGCCAGGGCCAGGTGCAGGGCCAGTTGCAGGGCCAGGTCCAGGGCCAGGTGCAGGGCCAGTACCAGGGCTAGGTGGAGGGCCAGGGTCATGGCCAGGGCCAGCTGCAGGGCCAAGGCCAGGGCCAGGTGCAGGGCCATGTACAGGGCCAGTGCTAGGGCATTATACATGTCCAGGGCAAAGTGCAGGGCCAGGCCCAGGCCAGGTGCACGGCCAGGGCCAGGTCCAGGTGCAGGGCCAGGCCCAGGTGCAGGGCCAGGTTCAGGTGCAGGGACAGGTGCAGGGCCAGTGACAGGTCCATGTGCAGGGCCAGGTGCAGGGCCAGGGCCAGGTTCAGGGCAGGTTCAGAGCCAGGGCCAAGGTCAGGTGCAGGGTCAGGGCCAGGGCCAGGTGCAAGGCCAGTGCCAGGTGCAGGGCCAGGTCCAGGGCCCGGTCCAGGACCAGGTTCAAGGCCAATGCCAGGGCTTGGTGGAGGGCAAAGTCCAGGGCCAGGTGCAGAGCCAGGGCCAGGTCCAGGGCCAGGTGCAAGGCCAATGCCAGGGCTAGGTGGAGGGCTAGGGACAGGGCTAAGTGGAGGGCCAGGTGCAGGGCCAGGTGCAGGGCCAGGGCCAGGTGCAGGACCAGGGCCAGGTGCAGGGCCAGGGCCAGGGCCAGGGCCAGGTGTAGGAGTAATGCCAGGGCTAGGTAGAGGGCCATTTCCAGGGCTAGTTGGAGGGCCAGGGCTGGATGGAGGGCCAGGGCCAGGTGCAGGGCGAAGGCCAGGGCCAGGTGCAGGGCCAGGGCCAAGTGCAGGGCCAGGGCTAGGTGCAGGACCAAGGCCAGGTGCAGGGCCAGGGCCAGGTGCAGGTTCAGGGCCAGGTGTAGGGCCAGGGCCAGTTTCAGGGCCAGGGCCATGTGTAGGGCCTGTGCCATGTGCAGGGCCAGGGGCATGTGCAGGGCCAGGGACAGTTGCAGGGCCTGATCCAGGGCCAGTTGCAAGGCCAAGGCAATGGCCAGGGCCAAGTGCTTGGCCAGGTTCAAGGCCAGGTCCAGGGCCAGGTGCAGGGCCAGGGTCAGGGCTAGGTGGAGGACCAGGTCAGGGCCAGGGCCAGGTGCAGGGCCATGGCCAGGGCCAGGTGCAGGGCCAGGTCCAGGTGCTGGGCCAGGTGCAGGGCCAGGGTCAGATGCAGGGACAGGTGCAGGGCCAGTGACAGGTGCAGAGCCAGATCCAGGTGCAGGGCCAGGTGCAGGGCCAGGCCCAGGTTCAGGGCAGGTGCAGAGCCAGGGCCAAGGTCAGGTGCAGGGTCAGGGCCAGGGCCATGTGCAAGTCCAGTGCCAGGTGCACGGCCAGTTCCAGGGCCCGGTCCATGGCCAGGTGCAGGGCCAATGCCAGTGCTTGGTGGAGGGACATGGACAGGGCCAGGTTCAGAGCCAGGGCCAGTTCCATGGCCAAGTGCACGGCTAATGCCAAGGCTATGTGGAGGGCCAGGGCCAGGGCCAGGTGCAGGGCCATGGCCAGGTTCAGGGCCATGGCCATGTGCAGGGACTGGGCCAGTTGCAGGGCCAGGGCCATGTGCAGGGCCAGGGCCAGTTGCAGGCCAGGTCCAAGATCAGGTGCATGGCCAGTGCCAGATGCAGGGCCAGTGCCAGGTACACGGCCAGATCCAGGGGCAGTTGCAGGGCCAAGTCAATGGCCAGGGCCAGGTGCATGGCCAGGTGCAAGGCCCAGTCCAGGGCCAGGTGCAGGGCCAGGGACAGGGGCTAGGTGGAAGGCCAGGGTCAGGGCCAGGGACAGGTGCCAGGCCAAGGCTAGGGCCAAGTTCAGGGACAGGTGCCAGGCCAAGGCTAGGGCCAGGTTCAGGGCCAGGTCCAGGGCCAGGGCCAGGGCCTGGTGCAAGGCCAAGTCCATGCCAGGCCCAGCTGCAGGGCCAAGTGTAGGTCCAGGGCCAGGGCCAGGGCCAGGCCAGGTCCAGGGCCATGGCCAGGGCTAGGTTGAGGGCTAGGGTCAGGGCCAGGGCCAGGTGCAGGGCCAAGGCCAGGGCCAGGTGCAGGGCCAGGGCCAGGGCCAGGTGCAGGGCCAGTTGCAGGGCCAGGTCCAGGGCCAGGTGCAGGGCCAGGACCAGGACTAGGTGGAGGGCCAGGTTCATGGCCAGGGCATGCTGCAGGGCCAAGGCCAGGGCCAGGTGCAGGGCCATGTGCAGGGCCAGTGCTAGGGCCTGGTACACTTCCAGGGCAAGTTGCAGGGCCAGGCCCAGGTCCAGGTGCACTTCCAGGGCCAGTGCCTCGGCCATGAGCATGGCCAGGGCCAGGGGCACGGCCAGGGCCAGGTGCAGGTGCAGGGCCAGTTCCAGGTGCAGGGCTAGGGTCAGGTGCCAGGCCAAGACCAGGGCCAGGTGCAGCGCCGCGGCCAGGGCCAGGTGCAGGGCCAGGGCCAGGTGCAGGGCCAGGGACAGGTGCAGGACCAGGGCCAGGTGCAGGGTCAGGGCTAGGTCCAGGGCCATTGCCAGGTGCAGTGCCAGATCCAGGGCCAGTTGCAGGGCCAGGGTCAGTTGCAGGGACAGGTGCAGGGCCAGGGCTATGTGCAGGGCCAGGTGCAGGCCAGGTGCAGTGCCAGGGCCAGGTTCAAGGCAGGTGCAGAGCCAGGGTCAAGTTCAGGTGCAGGGTCAGGGCCAGGATCAGTTCCAAGTCCAGTGCCATGTGCAGGGCAAATGGCAGGGCTTGGTGGAGGGCCAGGGCCAGGGTCAGGTGCAGAGCCAGGGCCAGGTCCATAGCCAGGTGCAAGGCTATTGCCAGGGCTATGTGGAGGGCCAGTGCCAGGTGCAGGGCCAGGGCCAGGTTCAGGGCCAGTGCCAGGTGCAGGGCCAGGTGCAAGGCCAGGTCCAGGGCCAGGTGCAGGTCCAGGGACAGTGCTAGGTGGAAGGTCAGGGTCAGGGCCAGGGCCAGGTCCCGGGACAAGGCCAGGGCCAGGTGCAGGGCCAGGGCCAGGGCCTGGTGCAGGGCCAACGCCAGGCCAGGCCCAGCTGCAGGGCCAAGTGCAGGTCCAGGGCCAGGTGCAGGGCCATGGACAGGGCTAGGTTGAGGGCTAGTGTCAGGGCCAGGGCCAGGTGCAGGGCCAAGACCAGGGCCAGGGCCAGGTGCAGGTCCATGGCCAGGGCCAGGTGCAGGGCCAGGACCAGAGCTAGGTGGAGGGCCAGGTGCAGGGCCAGGACCAGGGCTAGGTGGAGGGCCAGGTTAATGGCCAGGGACAGCTGCAGGGCCAAGGCCAGGGCCAGGTGCAGGGCCATGTGCAGGGCCAGTGCTAGGGCCTGGTACATGTCCAGGGCAAGGTGCAGGGCCAGGCCCAAGTCCAGGTGCACTTCCAGGGCCAGTGCCTCGGCCAGGTGCATGGCCAGGGCCAGGTGCATGGCCAGGGCCAGGTGCAGGTAAAGGTGCAGGGCCAGGGACAGGTGCAGGGCCAGTTCCAGGTGCAGGGCTAGGGCCAGGTGCCAGGCCAAGACCATGGCCAGGTGCAGCTCCTCGGCCAGGGCCAGGTACAGGGCCAGGTGCAGGGCCAGGTCCAGGTGCAGGACCAGGGCCAGGTGCAGGGCCAGGGCTAGGTGCAGGGCCATTGCCAGGTGCAGTGCCAGATCCAGGGCCAGTTGCAGGGCCAAGGCAATGGCCAGGGCCAGGTGCTAGGCCAAGTGCAAAGCCAGGTCCAGGGCCAGGTGCAGGGCCAGGGCCAGGTCTAGGTGGAGGACCAGGTCAGGGCCAGGGCCAGGTGCAGGTCCAGGGCCAGGGCCAGGTACACGTCCAGGGCCAGGTCCAGGTGCAGGGCCAGGGCCAGGTGCAGGGCCAGGGTCAGATATAGGGACAGGTGCAGGTCCAGTGACAGGTGTAGAGCCAGATCCAGGTGCAGGGCCAGGGTGCAGGGCCAGGGCAAGTTGCAGGGCCAGTTTCAGGCCAGGTGCAGAGCCTGGGCCAAGTTCAGGTGCAGGGTCAGGGCCAGGGCCAGTTGCAAGTCCAGTGCCAGGTGCAGGGCCAAGTCCAGGGCCCGGTCCATGGCCAGGTGCAGGGCCATTGCCAGGGCTTGGTGGAGGGCCAGGGCCAGGGCCAGGTGCAGACCCAGGGCCAGGTCCATGGCCAGGTTCAAGGCTAATGCCAGGGCTATGTGGAGGGCCAGTGCCAGGTGCAGGGCCAGGGCCAGGTTCAGGGCCATGGCCAGGTGCAGGTTCAGGGCCATGGCCAGGTGCAGGACCAGGGCCAGTTTCAGGTCCAGGGCCATGTGTAGGGCCTGGGCCAGGTGCAGGGTCAGGGGCATGTGCAGGGCCAGGGCCAGTTGCAGGCCAGGTCCAAGGACCGGTGCAGGGCCAGCGCCAGGTGCAGGGCCAGATCCAGGGCCAGTTGCAAGGCCAAGGCAATGGCCAGGGCCAGGTGCTTGGCAGGTGCAAGGCCAGGTCCAGGGCCAGGTGCAGGGCCAGCGCCAGGGCCAGTTGCAAGTCCAGTGCCATGTGCAGGGCCAGGTCCAGGGCCCAGTCCATGTCCAGGTGCAGGGCCAATGCCAGGGCTTGGTGGAGGGCCAGGGCCAGGGCCAGGTGCAGACCCAGGGCCAGGTCCATGGCCAAGTGCAAGGCTAATGCCAAGGCTATGTGGAGGGCCAGGGCCAGGTGCAGGGCCAGATCCAGGGCCAGTTGCAAGGCCAAGGCAATGGCCAGGGCCAGGTGCTTGGCCAGTTACAAGGCCAGGTCCAGGGCCAGGTGCAGGGCCAGGGTCAGGGCTAGGAGGAAAACCAGGTCAGGGCCAGGGCCAGGTGCAGGGCCAGGGCCAGGGCTAGGTGGAAGGCCAGGGTCAGGGCCAGGGACAGGTTCCAGGCCAAGGCTAGGGCCAGGTTAAGGGCCAGGGCCAGGGCCTGGTGCAGGGCCAAGTCCAGGCCAGGCCCAGCTGCAGGGCCAAGTGCAGGTCCAGGGCCAGGTGCAGGGCCATGGCCAGGGCTAGGTTGAGGGCTAGGGTCATGGCCAGGGCCAGGTGCAGGGCCAAGGCCAGGGCCAGGTGCAGGGCCAGGGCCATGGCCAGGTGCAGGGCCAGTTGCAGGGCCAGGTCCAGGGCCAGGTGCAGGGCCAGGACCAGGACTAGGTGGAGGGCCAGGTTCATGGCCAGGGCCAGCTGCATGGCCAAGGCCAGGGCCAGGTGCAGGGCCATGTGCAGGGCCAGTGCTAGGGCCTGGTACATGTCCAGGGCAAGTTGCAGGGCCAGGCCCAAGTCCAGGTGCACTTCCGGGGCCAGTGCCTCGGCCGTGTGCATGGCCAGGGCCAGGGGCACGGCCAGGGCCAGGTGCAGGTAAAGGTGCAGGGCCAGGGACAGGTGCAGGGCCAGTTCCAGGTGCAGGGCTAGGGCCAGGTGCCAGGAGAAGACCAGGGCCAGGTGCAGCGCCTCGGCCAGGGCCAGGTGCAGCGCCTCGGCCAGGGCCAGGTGCAGGGCCAGGGCCAGGTGCAGGGCCAGGGCCAGGTGCAGGGCCAGGGCCACGTGCAGGGACAGGGCCAGGTGCAGGGCCATGGCCAGGGCCAGGTGCAGGTTCAGCGCCAGGTGCTGGACCAGGGCCAGTTTCAGGGCCAGGGCCATGTGTAGGGCCTGGGCCAGGTGCAGGGCCATGTGCAGGGCCAGTGCTAGGGCCTGGTACATGTCCAGGGCAAGGTGCAGGGCCAGGCCCAAGTCCAGGTGCACTTCCAGGGCCAGTGCCTCGGCCAGGTGCATGGCCAGGGCCAGGTGCATGGCCAGGGCCAGGTGCAGGTAAAGGTGCAGGGCCAGGGACATGTGCAGGGCCAGTTCCAGGTGCAGGGCTAGGGCCAGGTGCCAGGCCAAGACCATGGCCAGGTGCAGCTCCTCGGCCAGGGCCAGGTACAGGGCCAGGTGCAGGGCCAGGTCCAGGTGCAGGACCAGGGCCAGGTGCAGGGCCAGGGCTAGGTGCAGGGCCATTGCCAGGTGCAGTGCCAGATCCAGGGCCAGTTGCAGGGCCAAGGCAATGGCCAGGGCCAGGTGCTAGGCCAAGTGCAAAGCCAGGTCCAGGGCCAGGTGCAGGGCCAGGGCCAGGTCTAGGTGGAGGACCAGGTCAGGGCCAGGGCCAGGTGCAGGTCCAGGGCCAGGGCCAGGTACACGTCCAGGGCCAGGTCCAGGTGCAGGGCCAGGGCCAGGTGCAGGGCCAGGGTCAGATATAGGGACAGGTGCAGGTCCAGTGACAGGTGTAGAGCCAGATCCAGGTGCAGGGCCAGGTGCAGGGCCAGGGCAAGGTGCAGGGCCAGTTTCAGGCCAGGTGCAGAGCCTGGGCCAAGTTCAGGTGCAGGGTCAGGGCCAGGGCCAGTTGCAAGTCCAGTGCCAGGTGCAGGGCCAAGTCCAGGGCCCGGTCCATGGCCAGGTGCAGGGCCAATGCCAGGGCTTGGTGGAGGGCCAGGGCCAGGTGCAGACCCAGGGCCAGGTCCATGGCCAGGTTCAAGGCTAATGCCAGGGCTATGTGGAGGGCCAGTGCCAGGTGCAGGGCCAGGGCCAGGTTCAGGGCCATGGCCAGGTGCAGGTTCAGGGCCATGGCCAGGTGCAGGACCAGGGCCAGTTTCAGGTCCAGGGCCATGTGTAGGGCCTGGGCCAGGTGCAGGGTCAGGGGCATGTGCAGGGCCAGGGCCAGTTGCAGGCCAGGTCCAAGGACCGGTGCAGGGCCAGCGCCAGGTGCAGGGCCAGATCCAGGGCCAGTTGCAAGGCCAAGGCAATGGCCAGGGCCAGGTGCTTGGCAGGTGCAAGGCCAGGTCCAGGGCCAGGTGCAGGGCCAGCGCCAGGGCCAGTTGCAAGTCCAGTGCCATGTGCAGGGCCAAGTCCAGGGCCCAGTCCATGTCCAGGTGCAGGGCCAATGCCAGGGCTTGGTGGAGGGCCAGGGCCAGGGCCAGGTGCAGACCCAGGGCCAGGTCCATGGCCAAGTGCAAGGCTAATGCCAAGGCTATGTGGAGGGCCAGGGCCAGGTGCAGGGCCAGATCCAGGGCCAGTTGCAAGGCCAAGGCAATGGCCAGGGCCAGGTGCTTGGCCAGTTACAAGGCCAGGTCCAGGGCCAGGTGCAGGGCCAGGGTCAGGGCTAGGGAGGAAAACCAGGTCAGGGCCAGGGCCAGGTGCAGGGCCAGGGCCAGGGCTAGGTGGAAGGCCAGGGTCAGGGCCAGGGACAGGTTCCAGGCCAAGGCTAGGGCCAGGTTCAGTGCCAGGGCCAGGGCCAGGGCCAGGGCCTGGTGCAGGGCCAAGTCCAGGCCAGGCCCAGCTGCAGGGCCAAGTGCAGGTCCAGGGCCAGGTGCAGGGCCATGGCCAGGGCTAGGTTGAGGGCTAGGGTCAGGGCCAGGGCCAGGTGCAGGGCCAAGGCCAGGGCCAGGTGCAGGGCCAGGGCCATGGCCAGGTGCAGGGCCAGTTGCAGGGCCAGGTCCAGGGCCAGGTGCAGGGCCAGGACCAGGACTAGGTGGAGGGCCAGGTTCATGGCCAGGTGCAGGGCCAGTTGCATGGCCAAGGCCAGGGCCAGGTGCAGGGCCATGTGCAGGGCCAGTGCTAGGGCCTGGTACATGTCCAGGGCAAGTTGCAGGGCCAGGCCCAAGTCCAGGTGCACTTCCGGGGGCCAGTGCCTCGGCCGTGTGCATGGCCAGGGCCAGGGGCACGGCCAGGGCCAGGTGCAGGTAAAGGTGCAGGGCCAGGGACAGGTGCAGGGCCAGTTCCAGGTGCAGGGCTAGGGCCAGGTGCCAGGAGAAGACCAGGGCCAGGTGCAGCGCCTCGGCCAGGGCCAGGTGCAGGGCCAGGGCCAGGTGCAGGGCCAGGGCCAGGTGCAGCGCCATGGCCAGGGCCAGGTGCAGGTTCAGCGCCAGGTGCAGGACCAGGGCCAGTTTCAGGGCCAGGGCCATGTGTAGGGCCTGGGCCAGGTGCAGGGCCAGGGGCATGTGCACGGCCAGGGCCAGGTGCAGGGCCAGGTGCAGGGCCAGGGTCAGTTGCAGGGACAGGTGCAGGGCCAGTGACAGGTGCAGAGCCAGATCCAGGTGCAGGGCCAGGGCCAGGTGCAGGGCCAGGTTCAGGTTCAGGGCAGGTGCAGAGCCAGGGCCAAGGTCAGGTGCAGGGTCAGGGCCAGGGCCAGGTGCAAGTCCAGTGCCAGGTGCAGGGCCAGGTCCAGGGACCAGTCCATGGCCAGGTGCAAGGCCAATGCCAGTGCTTGGTGGAGGGACAGGGACAGGGCCAAATGCAGAGCCAGGGACAGGTCCATGGCCAAGTGCAAGGCTAATGCCAAGGCTATGTGGAGGGCCAGGGCCAGGTGCAGGGCCATGGCCAGGTTCAGGGCCATGGCCATGTGCAGGGCCTGGGTCAGTTGCAGGGCCAGGGCCATGTGCAGGGCCAGGGGCCAGTTGCAGGCCAGGTCCAAGATCAGGTGCAGGGCCAGGGCCAGGTGCAGGTCCAGTGCCAGGTGCAGGGCCAGATCCAGGGCCAGTTGCAGGGCCAAGTCAATGGCCAGGGCCAGGTGCATGGCCAGGTGCAAGGCCAGGTGCATGGCCAGGTGCAGGGACAGGGCTAGGTGGAAGGCCAGGGTCAGGGCCAGGTCCAGGTGCAGGACCAAGACCAGGGCCAGGTGCAGTGCCACGGCTAGTTCCAGGGCCAGGGCCAGGTGCAGGGCCAAGGCCAGGCCAGGCCCAGCTGCAGGGCCAAGTGCAGGTCCAAGGCTATGTGCAGGGCCATGGCCAGGGATAGGTTGAGGGCTAGGGTCAGGGTCAGGTGCAGGGCCAGCGCCAGGGCCAGGTGCAGGGCCAGTTGCAGGGCCAGGTCCAGGGCCAGGTGCAGGGCCAGGACCAGGGCTAGGTGGAGGGCCAGGGTCATGGCCAGGGCCTGCTGCAGGGCCAAGGCCAGGGCCAGGTGCAGGGCCATGTACAGGGCCAGTGCTAGGGCATTATACATGTCCAGGGCAAAGTGCAGGGCCAGGCCCAGGCCAGGTGCACGGCCAGGGCCAGGTCCAGGTGCAGGGCCAGGCCCAGGTGCAGGGCCAGGTTCAGGTGCAGGGACAGGTGCAGGGCCAGTGACAGGTCCATGTGCAGGGCCAGGTGCAGGGCCAGGGCCAGGTTCAGGGCAGGTTCAGAGCCAGGGCCAAGGTCAGGTGCAGGGTCAGGGCCAGGGCCATGTGCAAGGCCAGTGCCAGGTGCAGGGCCAGGTCCAGGGCTCGGTCCATTGCCAGGTACAGGGCCAATGCCAGGGCTTGGTGGAGGGCAAAGTCCAGGGCCAGGTGCAGAGCCAGGGCCAGGTCCAGGGCCAGGTGCAAGGCCAATGCCAGGGCTAGGTGGAGGGCTAGGGACAGGGCTAAGTGGAGGGCCAGGTGCAGGGCCAGGGCCAGGTGCAGGGCCAGGGCCAGGTGCAGGACCAGGGCCAGGTGCAGGGCCAGGGCCAGGGCCAGGTGTAGGACTAATGCCAGGGCTAGGTAGAGGGCCAGGTCCAGGGCTAGTTGGAGGGCCAGGGCTGGATGGAGGGCCAGGGCCAGGTGCAGGGCGAAGGCCAGGGCCAGGTGCAGGGCCAGGGCCAAGTGCAGGGCCAGGGCTAGGTGCAGGACCAAGGCCAGGTGCAGGGCCAGGGCCAGGTGCAGGTTCAGGGCCAGGTGTAGGGCCAGGGCCAGTTTCAGGGCCAGGGCCATGTGTAGGGCCTGTGCCATGTGCAGGGCCAGGGGCATGTGCAGGGCCAGGGACAGTTGCAGGGCCAGATCCAGGGCCAGTTGCAAGGCCAAGGCAATGGCCAGGGCCAAGTGCTTGGCCAGGTTCAAGGCCAGGTCCAGGGCCAGGTGCAGGGCCAGGGTCAGGGCTAGGTGGAGGACCAGGTCAGGGCCAGGGCCAGGTGCAGGGCCATGGCCAGGGCCAGGTGCAGGTCCAGGTCCAGGTGCTGGGCCAGGTGCAGGGGCCAGGGTCAGATGCAGGGACAGGTGCAGGGCCAGTGACAGGTGCAGAGCCAGATCCAGGTGCAGGGCCAGGTGCAGGGCCAGGCCCAGGTTCAGGGCAGGTGCAGAGCCAGGGCCAAGGTCAGGTGCAGGGTCAGGGCCAGGGCCATGTGCAAGTCCAGTGCCAGGTGCATGGCCAGTTCCAGGGCCCGGTCCATGGCCAGGTGCAGGGCCAATGCCAGTGCTTGGTGGAGGGACATGGACAGGGCCAGGTTCAGAGCCAGGGCCAGTTCCATGGCCAAGTGCACGGCTAATGCCAAGGCTATGTGGAGGGCCAGGGCCAGGGCCAGGTGCAGGGCCATGGCCAGGTTCAGGGCCATGGCCATGTGCAGGGACTGGGCCAGTTGCAGGGCCAGGGCCATGTGCAGGGCCAGGGCCAGTTGCAGGCCAGGTCCAAGATCAGGTGCATGGCCAGTGCCAGATGCAGGGCCAGTGCCAGGTACACGGCCAGATCCAGGGGCAGTTGCAGGGCCAAGTCAATGGCCAGGGCCAGGTGCATGGCCAGGTGCAAGGCCTAGTCCAGGGCCAGGTGCAGGGCCAGGGACAGGGCTAGGTGGAAGGCCAGGGTCAGGGCCAGGGACAGGTGCCAGGCCAAGGCTAGGGCCAAGTTCAGGGACAGGTGCCAGGCCAAGGCTAGGGCCAGGTTCAGGGCCAGGTCCAGGGCCAGGGCCAGGGCCTGGTGCAGGGCCAAGTCCATGCCAGGCCCAGCTGCAGGGCCAAGTGTAGGTCCAGGGCCAGGTCCAGGGCCCGGTACAGGGCCATGGCCAGGGCTAGGTTGAGGGCTAGGGTCAGGGCCAGGGCCAGGTGCAGGGCCAAGGCCAGGGCCAAGTTCAGGGACAGGTGCCAGGCCAAGGCTAGGGCCAGGTTCAGGGCCAGGTCCAGGGCCAGGGCCAGGGCCTGGTGCAGGGCCAAGTCCATGCCAGGCCCAGCTGCAGGGCCAAGTGTAGGTCCAGGGCCAGGTCCAGGGCCCGGTACAGGGCCATGGCCAGGGCTAGGTTGAGGGCTAGGGCCAGGGCCAGGGCCAGGTGCAGGGCCAGTTGCAGGGCCAGGTCCAGGGCCAGGTGCAGGGCCAGGACCAGGACTAGGTGGAGGGCCAGGTTCATGGCCAGGGCCTGCTGCAGGGCCAAGGCCAGGGCCAGGTGCAGGGCCATGTGCAGGGCCAGTGCTAGGGCCTGGTACACTTCCAGGGCAAGTTGCAGGGCCAGGCCCAGGTCCAGGTGCACTTCCAGGGCCAGTGCCTCGGCCATGAGCATGGCCAGGGCCAGGTACACGGCCAGGGCCAGGTGCAGGTAAAGGTGCAGGGCCAGGTACAGGTGCAGGGCCAGTTCCAGGTGCAGGGCTAGGGTCAGGTGCCAGGCCAAGACCAGGGCCAGGTGCAGCGCCGCGGCCAGGGCCAGGTGCAGGGCCAGGGCCAGGTGCAGGGCCAGGGACAGGTGCAGGACCAGGGCCAGGTGCAGGGTCAGGGCTAGGTCCAGGGCCATTGCCAGGTGCAGTGCCAGATCCAGGGCCAGTTGCAGGGCCAGGGTCAGTTGCAGGGACAGGTGCAGGGCCAGGGCTATGTGCAGGGCCAGGTGCAGGCCAGGTGCAGTGCCAGGGCTAGGTTCAAGGCAGGTGCAGAGCCAGGGTCAAGTTCAGGTGCAGGGTCAGGGCCAGGATCAGTTCCAAGTCCAGTGCCATGTGCAGGGCAAATGCCAGGGCTTGGTGGAGGGCCAGGGCCAGGGTCAGGTGCAGAGCCAGGGCCAGGTCCATAGCCAGGTGCAAGGCTATTGCCAGGGCTATGTGGAGGGCCAGTGCCAGGTGCAGGGCCAGGGCCAGGTTCAGGGCCAGTGCCAGGTGCAGGGCCAGGTGCAAGGCCAGGTCCAGGGCCAGGTGCAGGTCCAGGGACAGTGCTAGGTGGAAGGTCAGGGTCAGGGCCAGGGCCAGGTCCCGGGACAAGGCCAGGGCCAGGTGCAGGGCCAGGGCCAGGGCCTGGTGCAGGGCCAACGCCAGGCCAGGCCCAGCTGCAGGGCCAAGTGCAGGTCCAGGGCCAGGTCCAGGGCCATGGACAGGGCTAGGTTGAGGGCTAGTGTCAGGGCCAGGGCCAGGTGCAGGGCCAAGACCAGGGCCAGGTGCAGGTCCATGGCCAGGGCCAGGTGCAGGGCCAGGACCAGAGCTAGGTGGAGGGCCAGGTGCAGGGCCAGGACCAGGGCTAGGTGGAGGGCCAGGTTAATGGCCAGGGCCAGCTGCAGGGCCAAGGCCAGGGCCAGGTGCAGGGCCATGTGCAGGGCCAGTGCTAGGGCCTGGTACATGTCCAGGGCAAGGTGCAGGGCCAGGCCCAAGTCCAGGTGCACTTCCAGGTCCAGTGCCTCGGCCAGGTGCATGGCCAGGGCCAGGTGCATGGCCAGGGCCAGGTGCAGGTAAAGGTGCAGGGCCAGGGACATGTGCAGGGCCAGTTCCAGGTGCAGGGCTAGGGCCAGGTGCCAGGCCAAGACCATGGCCAGGTGCAGCTCCTCGGCCAGGGCCAGGTGCAGGGCCAGGTCCAGGTGCAGGACCAGGGCCAGGTGCAGGGCCAGGGCTAGGTGCAGGGCCATTGCCAGGCGCAGTGCCAGATCCAGGGCCAGTTGCAGGGCCAAGGCAATGGCCAGGGCCAGGTGCTAGGCCAAGTGCAAAGCCAGGTCCAGGGCCAGGTGCAGGGCCAGGGCCAGGTCTAGGTGGAGGAACAGGTCAGGGCCAGGTGCAGGTCCAGGGCCAGGGCCAGGTACACGTCCAGGGCCAGGTCCAGGTGCAGGGCCAGTGCCAGGTGCAGGGCCAGGGTCAGATATAGGGACAGGTGCAGGTCCAGTGACAGGTGTAGAGCCAGATCCAGGTGCAGGGCCAGGTGCAGGGCCAGGGCAAGGTGCAGGGCCAGTTTCAGGCCAGGTGCAGAGCCTGGGCCAAGTTCAGGTGCAGGGTCAGGGCCAGGGCCAGTTGCAAGTCCAGTGCCAGGTGCAGGGCCAAGTCCAGGGCCCGGTCCATGGCCAGGTGCAGGGCCAATGCCAGGGCTTGGTGGAGGGCCAGGGCCAGGGCCAGGTGCAGACCCAGGGCCAGGTCCATGGCCAGGTTCAAGGCTAATGCCAGGGCTATGTGGAGGGCCAGTGCCAGGTGCAGGGCCAGGGCCAGGTTCAGGGCCATGGCCAGGTGCAGGTTCAGGGCCATGGCCAGGTGCAGGACCAGGGCCAGTTTCAGGTCCAGGGCCATGTGTAGGGCCTGGGCCAGGTGCAGGGTCAGGGGCATGTGCAGGGCCAGGGCCAGTTGCAGGCCAGGTCCAAGGACCGGTGCAGGGCCAGCGCCAGGTGCAGGGCCAGATCCAGGGCCAGTTGCAAGGCCAAGGCAATGGCCAGGGCCAGGTGCTTGGCAGGTGCAAGGCCAGGTCCAGGGCCAGGTGCAGGGCCAGCGCCAGGGCCAGTTGCAAGTCCAGTGCCATGTGCAGGGCCAAGTCCAGGGCCCAGTCCATGTCCAGGTGCAGGGCCAATGCCAGGGCTTGGTGGAGGGCCAGGGCCAGGGCCAGGTGCAGACCCAGGGCCAGGTCCATGGCCAAGTGCAAGGCTAATGCCAAGGCTATGTGGAGGGCCAGGGCCAGGTGCAGGGCCAGATCCAGGGCCAGTTGCAAGGCCAAGGCAATGGCCAGGGCCAGGTGCTTGGCCAGTTACAAGGCCAGGTCCAGGGCCAGGTGCAGGGCCAGGGTCAGGGCTAGGAGGAAAACCAGGTCAGGGCCAGGGCCAGGTGCAGGGCCAGGGCCAGGGCTAGGTGGAAGGCCAGGGTCAGGGCCAGGGACAGGTTCCAGGCCAAGGCTAGGGCCAGGTTCAGGGCCAGGGCCAGGGCCAGGGCCTGGTGCAGGGCCAAGTCCAGGCCAGGCCCAGCTGCAGGGCCAAGTGCAGGTCCAGGGCCAGGTGCAGGGCCATGGCCAGGGCTAGGTTGAGGGCTAGGGTCAGGGCCAGGGCCAGGTGCAGGGCCAAGGCCAGGGCCAGGTGCAGGGCCAGGGCCATGGCCAGGTGCAGGGCCAGTTGCAGGGCCAGGTCCAGGGCCAGGTGCAGGGCCAGGACCAGGACTAGGTGGAGGGCCAGGTTCATGGCCAGGGCCAGCTGCATGGCCAAGGCCAGGGCCAGGTGCAGGGCCATGTGCAGGGCCAGTGCTAGGGCCTGGTACATGTCCAGGGCAAGTTGCAGGGCCAGGCCCAAGTCCAGGTGCACTTCCGGGGCCAGTGCCTCGGCCATGTGCATGGCCAGGGCCAGGGGCACGGCCAGGGCCAGGTGCAGGTAAAGGTGCAGGGCCAGGGACAGGTGCAGGGCCAGTTCCAGGTGCAGGGCTAGGGCCAGGTGCCAGGAGAAGACCAGGGCCAGGTGCAGCGCCTCGGCCAGGGCCAGGTGCAGGGCCAGGGCCAGGTGCAGGGCCAGGGACAGGTGCAGGACCAGGGCCAGGTGCAGGGTCAGGGCTAGGTCCAGAGCCATTGCCAGGTGCAGTGCCAGATACAGGGCCAGTTGCAGGGCCAGGGTCAGTTGCAGGGACAGGTGCAGGGCCAGGGCTATGTGCAGGGCCAGGTTCAGGGCAGGTGCAGAGCCAGGGCCAAGGTCAGGTGCAGGGTCAGTGCAAGGGCCAGTTCCAAGTCCATGGCCAGGTGCAGGGCCAATGCCAGGGCTTGGTGGACGGCCAGGGCCAGGGCCAGGTGCAGAGCCAGGGCCAGGTCCATGGCCAGGTGCAAGGCTAATGCCAGGGCTATGTGGAGGGCCAGTGCCAGGTGCAGGGCCAGGGCCAGGTTCAGGGCCAGTGCCAGGTGCAGGGCCAGGTGCAAGGCCAGCTCCAGGGCCAGGTGCAGGTCCAGGGACAGTGCTAGGTGGAAGGCCAGGGCCAGCTGCAGGGCCAGGGCCAGGGCCTGATGCAGGGCCAAGGCAAGGCCAGGCCCAGCTGCAGGGCCAAGTGCAGGTCCAGGGCCAGGTCCAGGGCCAGGTCCAGGGCCAGGTCCAGGGCCAGGTGCAGGGCCATGGACAGGGCTAGGTTGAGGGCTAGTGTCAGGGCCAGGTACCAGGCCAAGACCATGGCCAGGTGCAGCTCCTCGGCCAGGGCCAGGTGCAGGGCCAGGTGCAGGGCCAGGGCCAGGTGCAGGATCAGGGCCAGGTGCAGGGCCAGGGCTAGGTGCAGGGCCATTGCCAGGTGCAGTGCCAGATCCAGGGCCAGTTGCAGGGCCAAGGCAATGGCCAGGGCCAGTTGCTAGGCCAAGTGCAAAGCCAGGTCCAGGGCCAGGTGCAGGGCCAGGTCGAGGGCCAGGTGCAGGGCCAGGATCAGGGCTAGGTGGAAGACCAGGTCAGGGCCAGGGCCAGGTGCAGGGCCAGGGCCAGGTGCAGAGCCAGGGCCAAGGTCAGGTGCAGGGTCATGGCCAGGACCATGTGAAAGTCCAGTGCCAGATGCAGGGCCAGTTCCAGGGCCCGGTCCATGGCCAGGTGCAGGGCCAATGCCAGTGCTTGGTGGAGGGACATGGACAAGGCCAGGTGCAGAGCCAGGGCCAGGTCCATGGCCAAGTGCAAGGCTAATGCCAAGGCTATGTGGAGTGCCAGGGCCAGGGCCAGGTGCAGGGCCATGGCCAGGTTCAGGGCCATGGCCATGTGCAGGGACTGGGTCAGTTGCAGGGCCAGGGCCATGTGCAGGGCCAGGGCCAGTTGCAGGCCAGGTCCAAGATCAGGTGCATGGCCAGTGCCAGGTGCAGGGCCGGTGCCAGGTACAGGGCCAGATCCAGGGGCAGTTGCAGGGCCAAGTCAATGGCCAGGGCCAGGTTCATGGCCAGGTGCAAGGCCAGGTCCAGGGCCAGGTGCAGGGTCAGGGACATGGCTAGGTGGAAGGCCAGGGTCAGGGCCAGGGACAGGTGCCAGGCCAAGGCTAGGGCCAGGTTCAGGGCCAGGTCCAGGGCCAGGGCCTGGTGCAGGGCCAAGTCCAGGCCAGGCCCTGCTGCAGGGCCAAGTGCAGGTCCAGGGCCAGGTCCAGGGCCAGGTGCAGGGCCATGGCCAGGGTAGGTTGAGGGCTAGGTTCAGGGCCAGGGTCAGGTGCAGGGCCAAGGCCAGGGCCAGGTGCAGGGCCAGTTGCAGGGCCAGGTCCAGGGCCAGGTGCAGGTCCAGGACCAGGACTAGGTGGAGGGCCAGGTTCATGGCCAGGGCCAGCTGCAGGGCCAAGGCCAGGGCCAGGTGCAGGGCCATGTGCAGGGCCAGTGCTAGGGCCTGGTACATGTCCAGGGCAAGTTGCAGGGCCAGGCCCAAGTCCAGGTGCACTTCCAGGGCCAGTGCCTCGGCCATGTGCATGGCCAGGGCCAGGTGCATGGCCAGGGCCAGGTGCAGGTAAAGGTGCAGGGCCAGGGACAGGTGCAGGGCCAGTTCCAGGTGCAGGGCTAGGGCCAGGTGCCAGGCCAAGACCAGGGCCAGGTGCCAGGCCGCGGCCAGGGCTAGGTGCAGGGCCAGGTGCAGGTCCAGGTGCAGGGCCAGGGACAGGTGCAGGACCAGGGCCAGGGCTAGGTCCAGGGCCATTGCCAGGTGCAGTGCCAGATCCAGGGCCAGTTGCAGGACCAGGGTCAGTTGCAGGGACAGGTGCTGTGCCAGGGCCAGGTTCAGGGCAGGTGCAGAGCCAGAGCCAAGGTCAGGTGCAGGGTCAGGGCCAGGGCCCGTTCCAAGTCCAGTGCCAGGTGCAGGGCCCGGTCCATGGCCAGGTGCAGGGCCAATGCCAGGGCTTGGTGGAGGGCCAGGGCCAGGGGCAGAGCCAGAGCCAGGTCCATGGCCAGGTGCAAGGCTAATGCCAGGGCTATGTGGAGGGCCAGTGCCAGGTGCAGAGCCAGGGCCAGGTTCAGGGCCATGGCCATGTGCAGCGCCTGGGCCAGTTGCAGGGCCAGGGCCATGTGCAGGGCCAGGGCCAGTTGAAGGCTAGGTCCAAGATCAGGTGCAGGGCCAGGGCCAGGTGGAGGGCCAGTGCCAGGTGCAGGGCCAGATCCAGGGCCATTTGTGGGGCCAAGTCAATGGCCAGGGCCAGGTGCATGGCCAGGTGCAAGGCCAGGGCCAGGTACAGGTCCAGGGACAGTGCTAGGTGGAAGGCCAGGGTCAGGGCCAGGGCCAGGTGCCGGGCCAAGGCCAGGGCCAGGTGCAGGGCCAGGGCCAGGGCCAGGGCCAGGGCCTGGTGCAGGGCCAAGTCCAGGCCAGGCCCAGCTGCAGGGCCAAGTGCAGGTCCAGGGCCAGGTGCAGGGCCATGGCCAGGGCTAGGTTGAGGGCTAGGGTCAGGGCCAGGGCCAGGTGCAGGGCCAAGGCCAGGGCCAGGTGCAGGGCCAGGGCCATGGCCAGGTGCAGGGCCAGTTGCAGGGCCAGGTCCAGGGCCATGTGCAGGGCCAGGACCAGGACTAGGTGGAGGGCCAGGTTCATGGCCAGGGCCAGCTGCATGGCCAAGGCCAGGGCCAGGTGCAGGGCCATGTGCAGGGCCAGTGCTAGGGCCTGGTACATGTCCAGGGCAAGTTGCAGGGCCAGGCCCAAGTCCAGGTGCACTTCCGGGGCCAGTGCCTCGGCCATGTGCATGGCCAGGGCCAGGGGCACGGCCAGGGCCAGGTGCAGGTAAAGGTGCAGGGCCAGGGACTGGTGCAGGTCCAGTTCCAGGTGCAGGGCTAGGGCCAGGTGCCAGGACAAGACCATGGCCAGGTGCAGCTCCTCGGCCAGGGCCAGGTGCAGGGCCAGGTGCAGGGCCAGGGCCAGGTGCAGGGCCAGGTTCATGGCCATTGCCAGGTGTAGTGCCAGATCCAGGGCCAGTTGCAGGGCCAAGGCAATGGCCAGGGCCAGGTGCTAGGCCAAGTGCAAAGCCAGGTCCAGGGCCAGGTGCAGGGCCAGGGCCAGGTCTAGGTGGAGGACCAGGTCAGGGCCAGGGCCAGGTGCAAGTCCAGGGCCAGGGCCAGGTACACGTCCAGGGCCAGGTCCAGGTGCAGGGCCAGGGCCAGGTGCAGGGCCAGGGTCAGTTGCAGGTTCAGGTGCAGGGCCAGTGACATGTGCAGAGCCATATCCAGGTGCAGGGCCAGGTGCAGGGCCAGGGCCAGGTGCAGGGCCAGGTGCAGGCCAGGTGCAGGGCCAGGGCCAGGTTCAGGGCAGGTGCAGAGCCTCGGCCAAGGTCAAGTGCAGGGTCAGGGCCAGGGCCTGTTGCAAGTCCAGTGCCAGGTGCAGGGCCAAGTCCAGGGCCCGGTCCATGGCCAGGTGCAGGGCCAAAGCCAGGGCTTGGTAGAGGGCCAGGGCCAGGTGCAGAGCCAGGGCCAGGTCCATGGCCAGGTGCAAGGCTAATGCCAGGGCTATGTGGAGGGCCAGTGCCAGGTGCAGGGCCAGGGCCAGGTTCAGGGCCATGGCCATGTGCAGGTCCTGGGCCAGTTGCAGGGCCAGGGCCATGTGCAGGGCCAAGTCAATGGCCAAGGCCAGGTGCAAGGCCAGGTCCAGGGCCAGGTGCAGGGCCAGGGACAGGGCTAAGTGGATAGCCAGGGCCAGGTGCAGGGCCTGGGCCAGGGCCAGGTGCAGGGCCATGGCCAGGGCTAGGTTGAGGGCTAGGGTCAGGGCCAGGGCCAGGTGCAGGGCCAAGGCCAGGGCCAGGGCCAAGTGCAGGCCCAGGGCCAGGTGCAGGGCCAGGACCAGGGCTAGGTGGAGGGCCAGGTTCAGGGCCAGGGCCAGCTGCAGGTCCAAGGCCAGGGCCAGGTGCAGGGCCATGTGCAGGGCCAATGCTAGGGCCTGGTACATGTCCAGGGCGAGGTGCAGGGCCAGGTCCAGGTGCACTTCCAGGGCCAGTGCCTCGGCCAGGTGCATGGCCAGGGCCAGGTGCACGTCCAGGGCCAGTTGCAGGTAAAGGTGCAGGGCCAGGGACAGGTGCAGGGCCAGATCCAGGTGCAGGGCCAGGGCCAGGTGCCAGGTCAAGACCAGGGCCAGCTGCAGCCCCGCGGCCAGGGCCAGGTGCAGGGCCAGGGCAAGGTGCAGGGCCAGGGCCAGGTGCAGGACCAGGGCCAGGTGCAGGGCCCGGGCTAGGTGCAGGGCCATTGCCAGGTACAGGGCCAGATCCAGGGCCAGTTGCAGGGCCAAGGCAATGGCCAGGGCCAGGTGCTTTACCAGGTGCAAGGCCAGGTCCAGGGCCAGGTGCAGGGCCAGGGCCAGGTCTAGGTGGAGGACCAGGTCAGGGCCAGGTGCAGGGCCAGGGCCAGGTTCACGTCCAGGGCCAGGTCCAGGTGCAGTTGTAGGGCCAGGTGCAGGGCCAGGTGCAGGGCCAGGGCCAGGTGCAGGGCCAGGTGCAGGGCCAGGTGCAGGGCCAGGACCAGGTTCAGGGCAGATGCAGAGCCAGGGCCAAGGTCAGGTGCAGGGTCAGGGCCAGGGCCTGGTGCAAGTCCAGTGCCAGGTGTAGGGCCAGGTCCAGGGCCCAGTCCATGGCCAGGTGCCAGGCCAATGCCAGTGCTTGGCAGAGGGACAGGGACAGGGCCAAATGCAGAGCCAGGGCTAGGTCCATGGCCAAGTGCAAGGCTAATTCCAAGGGTATGTGGAGGGCCAGGGCCAGCTCCAGGTGCAGGGCCATGGCCAGGTTCAGGGCCATGGCCATGTGCAGGGCCTGGGCCAGTTGCAGGGCCAGGGCCATGTGCAGGGCCAGGGCCAGTTGCAGGGCCAGTGCAGGTGCAGGGCCAGGGCCAGTTGCAGGCTAGGTCCAAGATCAGGTGCAGGGCCAGGGCCAAGTGCAGGTCCAGGGCCAGGTGCAGGGCCATGGCCAGGGATAGGTTGAGGGCTAGGGTCAGGTGCAGGGCCAAGGCCATGGCCAGGGACAGGTGCAGGGCCAGGGCCAGGGCCAGGGCCAGGGGCATGGCCAGTTGCAGTGCTAGGTCCATGGCCAGGTGCAGGGCCTGGACCAGGGCTAGGTGGAGGGCCAGGTTCATGGCCAGGGCCAGCTGCAGGGCCAAGGCAAGGGCCAGGTGCAGGGCCATGTGCAGGGCCAGTGCTAGGGCCTGGTACATGTCCAGGTCCAGGTGCAGGGCCAGGTGCAGGGCCAGGGCCAGGTTCAGGGCAGGTTCAGAGCCAGGGCCAAGGTCAGGTGCAGGGTCAGGGCCAGGGCCAGGTGCAAGGCCAGTGCCAGTTGCAGGGCCAGGTCCTGGGCCCGGTCCATGGCCAGGTGCAGGGCCAATGCCAGGGCTTGGTGGAGAGCCAGGTCCAGGGCCAGGTGCAGAGCAAGGGCCAGGTCCAGGGCCAAGTGCAAGGCCAATGCCAGGGCTAGGTGGAGGGCTAGGAACAGGGCTAAGTGGAGGGCCAGGTGCAGGGCCAGGGCCAGGTGCAGGGCCAGGGCCAGGTGCAGGGCCATGGCCAGGGCCAGGTGCAGGTTCAGCGCCAGGTGCAGGACCAGGGCCAGTTTCAGGGCCAGGGCCATGTGTAGGGCCTGGGCCAGGTGCAGGGCCAGGGGCATGTGCACGGCCAGGGCCAGGTGCAGGGCCAGGGTCAGTTGCAGGGACAGGTGCAGGGCCAGTGACAGGTGCAGAGCCAGATCCAGGTGCAGGGCCAGGGCCAGGTGCAGGGCCAGGGCCAGGTGCAGGGCCAGGTTCAGGTTCAGGGCAGGTGCAGAGCCAGGGCCAAGGTCAGGTGCAGGGTCAGTTGCAGGGACAGGTGCAGGGCCAGTGACAGGTGCAGAGCCAGATCCAGGTGCAGGGCCAGGGCCAGGTGCAGGGCCAGGGCCAGGTGCAAGTCCAGTGCCAGGTGCAGGGCCAGGTCCAGGGACCAGTCCATGGCCAGGTGCAAGGCCAATGCCAGTGCTTGGTGGAGGGACAGGGACAGGGCCAAATGCAGAGCCAGGGACAGGTCCATGGCCAAGTGCAAGGCTAATGCCAAGGCTATGTGGAGGGCCAGGGCCAGGTGCAGGGCCATGGCCAGGTTCAGGGCCATGGCCATGTGCAGGGCCTGGGCCAGTTGCAGGGCCAGGGCCATGTGCAGGGCCAGGGGCCAGTTGCAGGCCAGGTCCAAGATCAGGTGCAGGGCCAGGGCCAGGTGCAGGTCCAGTGCCAGGTGCAGGGCCAGATCCAGGGCCAGTTGCAGGGCCAAGTCAATGGCCAGGGCCAGGTGCATGGCCAGGTGCAAGGCCAGGTGCATGGCCAGGTGCAGGGACAGGGCTAGGTGGAAGGCCAGGGTCAGGGCCAGGTCCAGGTGCAGGACCAAGACCAGGGCCAGGTGCAGGGCCACGGCTAGTTCCAGGGCCAGGGCCAGGTGCAGGGCCAAGGCCAGGCCAGGCCCAGCTGCAGGGCCAAGTGCAGGTCCAAGGCTATGTGCAGGGCCATGGCCAGGGATAGGTTGAGGGCTAGGGTCAGGGTCAGGTGCAGGGCCAGCGCCAGGGCCAGGTGCAGGGCCAGTTGCAGGGCCAGGTCCAGGGCCAGGTGCAGGGCCAGGACCAGGGCTAGGTGGAGGGCCAGGGTCATGGCCAGGGCCAGCTGCAGGGCCAAGGCCAGGGCCAGGTGCAGGGACAGGTGCAGGGCCAGTGACAGGTCCATGTGCAGGGCCAGGTGCAGGGCCAGGGCCAGGTTCAGGGCAGGTTCAGAGCCAGGGCCAAGGTCAGGTGCAGGGTCAGGGCCAGGGCCATGTGCAAGGCCAGTGCCAGGTGCAGGGCCAGGTCCAGGGCTCGGTCCATTGCCAGGTACAGGGCCAATGCCAGGGCTTGGTGGAGGGCAAAGTCCAGGGCCAGGTGCAGAGCCAGGGCCAGGTCCAGGGCCAGGTGCAAGGCCAAAGCCAGGGCTAGGTGGAGGGCTAGGGACAGGGCTAAGTGGAGGGCCAGGTGCAGGGCCAGGGCCAGGTGCAGGGCCAGGGCCAGGTGCAGGACCAGGGCCAGGTGCAGGGCCAGGGCCAGGGCCAGGTGTAGGACTAATGCCAGGGCTAGGTAGAGGGCCAGGTCCAGGGCTCGTTGGAGGGCCAGGGCTGGATGGAGGGCCAGGGCCAGGTGCAGGGCGAAGGCCAGGGCCAGGTGCAGGGCCAGGGCCAAGTGCAGGGCCAGGGCTAGGTGCAGGACCAAGGCCAGGTGCAGGGCCAGGGCCAGGTGCAGGTTCAGGGCCAGGTGTAGGGCCAGGGCCAGTTTCAGGGCCAGGGCCATGTGTAGGGCCTGTGCCATGTGCAGGGCCAGGGGCATGTGCAGGGCCAGGGACAGTTGCAGGGCCAGATCCAGGGCCAGTTGCAAGGCCAAGGCAATGGCCAGGGCCAAGTGCTTGGCCAGGTTCAAGGCCAGGTCCAGGGCCAGGTGCAGGGCCAGGGTCAGGGCTAGGTGGAGGACCAGGTCAGGGCCAGGGCCAGGTGCAGGGCCATGGCCATGGCCAGGGCCAGGTGCAGGTCCAGGTCCAGGTGCTGGGCCAGGTGCAGGGCCAGGGTCAGATGCAGGGACAGGTGCAGGGCCAGTGACAGGTGCAGAGCCAGATCCAGGTGCAGGGCCAGGTGCAGGGCCAGGCCCAGGTTCAGGGCAGGTGCAGAGCCAGGGCCAAGGTCAGGTGCAGGGTCAGGGCCAGGGCCATGTGCAAGTCCAGTGCCAGGTGCACGGCCAGTTCCAGGGCCCGGTCCATGGCCAGGTGCAGGGCCAATGCCAGTGCTTGGTGGAGGGACATGGACAGGGCCAGGTTCAGAGCCAGGGCCAGTTCCATGGCCAAGTGCACGGCTAATGCCAAGGCTATGTGGAGGGCCAGGGCCAGGGCCAGGTGCAGGGCCATGGCCAGGTTCAGGGCCATGGCCATGTGCAGGGCCAGGGCCAGTTGCAGGCCAGGTCCAAGATCAGGTGCATGGTCAGTGCCAGGTGCAGGGCCAGTGCCAGGTACACAGCCAGATCCAGGGGCAGTTGCAGGGCCAAGTCAATGGCCAGGGCCAGGTGCATGGCCAGGTGCAAGGCCTAGTCCAGGGCCAGGTGCAGGGCCAGGGACAGGGCTAGGTGGAAGGCCAGGGTCAGGGCCAGGGACAGGTGCCAGGCCAAGGCTAGGGCCAAGTTCAGGGACAGGTGCCAGGCCAAGGCTAGGGCCAGGTTCAGGGCCAGGTCCAGGGCCAGGGCCAGGGCCTGGTGCAGGACCAAGTCCATGCCAGGCCCAGCTGCAGGGCCAAGTGTAGGTCCAGGGCCAGGTCCAGGGCCCGGTACAGGGCCATGGCCAGGGCTAGGTTGAGGGCTAGGGTCAGGGCCAGGGCCAGGTGCAGGGCCAAGGCCAGGGCCAGGTGCAGGGCCAGGGCCAGGGCCAGGTGCAGGGCCAGTTGCAGGGCCAGGTCCAGGGCCAGGTGCAGGGCCAGGACCAGGACTAGGTGGAGGGCCAGGTTCATGGCCAGGGCCTGCTGCAGGGCCAAGGCCAGGGCCAGGTGCAAGGCCATGTGCAGGGCCAGTGCTAGGGCCTGGTACACTTCCAGGGCAAGTTGCAGGGCCAGGCCCAGGTCCAGGTGCACTTCCAGTGCCAGTGCCTCGGCCATGAGCATGGCCAGGGCCAGGTACACGGCCAGGGCCAGGTGCAGGTAAAGGTGCAGGGCCAGGTACAGGTGCAGGACCAGTTCCAGGTGCAGGGCTAGGGTCAGGTGCCAGGCCAAGACCAGGGCCAGGTGCAGCGCCGCGGCCAGGGCCAAGAGCAGGGCCAGGGCCAGGTGCAGGGCCAGGGACAGGTGCAGGACCAGGGCCAGGTGCAGGGTCAAGGCTAGGTCCAGGGCCATTGCCAGGTGCAGTGCCAGATCCAGGGCCAGTTGCAGGGCCAGGGTCAGTTGCAGGGACAGGTGCAGGGCCAGGGCTATGTGCAGGGCCAGGTGCAGAGCCAGGGCCAGGTCCAGGGCCAGGTGCAAGGCCAATGCCAGGGCTAGGTGGAGGGCTAGGGACAGGGCTAAGTGGAGGGCCAGGTGCAGGGCCAGGGCCAGGTGCAGGGCCAGGGCCAGGTGCAGGACCAGGGCCAGGTGCAGGGCCAGGGCAAGGGCCAGGTGTAGGACTAATGCCAGGGCTAGGTAGAGGGCCAGGTCCAGGGCTCGTTGGAGGGCCAGGGCTGGATGGAGGGCCAGGGCCAGGTGCAGGGCGAAGGCCAGGGCCAGGTGCAGGGCCAGGGCCAAGTGCAGGGCCAGGGCTAGGTGCAGGACCAAGGCCAGGTGCAGGGCCAGGGCCAGGTGCAGGTTCAGGGCCAGGTGTAGGGCCAGGGCCAGTTTCAGGGCCAGGGCCATGTGTAGGGCCTGTGCCATGTGCAGGGCCAGGGGCATGTGCAGGGCCAGATCCAGGGCCAGTTGCAAGGCCAAGGCAATGGCCAGGGCCAAGTGCTTGGCCAGGTTCAAGGCCAGGTCCAGGGCCAGGTGCAGGGCCAGGGTCAGGGCTAGGTGGAGGACCAGGTCAGGGCCAGGGCCAGGTGCAGGGCCATGGCCAGGGCCAGGTGCAGGTCCAGGTCCAGGTGCTGGGCCAGGTGCAGGGCCAGGGTCAGATGCAGGGACAGGTGCAGGGCCAGTGACAGGTGCAGAGCCAGATCCAGGTGCAGGGCCAGGCCCAGGTTCAGGGCAGGTGCAGAGCCAGGGCCAAGGTCAGGTGCAGGGTCAGGGCCAGGGCCATGTGCAAGTCCAGTGCCAGGTGCACGGCCAGTTCCAGGGCCCGGTCCATGGCCAGGTGCAGGGCCAATGCCAGTGCTTGGTCGAGGGACATGGACAGGGTCAGGTTCAGAGCCAGGGCCAGTTCCATGGCCAAGTGCACGGCTAATGCCAAGGCTATGTGGAGGGCCAGGGCCAGGGCCAGGTGCAGGGCCATGGCCAGGTTCAGGGCCATGGCCATGTGCAGGGCCAGGGCCAGTTGCAGGCCAGGTCCAAGATCAGGTGCATGGCCAGTGCCAGGTGCAGGGCCAGTGCCAGGTACACAGCCAGATCCAGGGGCAGTTGCAGGGCCAAGTCAATGGCCAGGGCCAGGTGCATGGCCAGGTGCAAGGCCTAGTCCAGGGCCAGGTGCAGGGCCAGGGACAGGGCTAGGTGGAAGGCCAGGGTCAGGGCCAGGGACAGGTGCCAGGCCAAGGCTAGGGCCAAGTTCAGGGACAGGTGCCAGGCCAAGGCTAGGGCCAGGTTCAGGGCCAGGTCCAGGGCCAGGGCCAGGGCCTGGTGCAGGGCCAAGTCCATGCCAGGCCCAGCTGCAGGGCCAAGTGTAGGTCCAGGGCCAGGTCCAGGGCCCGGTACAGGGCCATGGCCAGGGCTAGGTTGAGGGCTAGGGTCAGGTCCAGGGCCAGGGCCAGGGCCAGGGCCAGGGCCAGGTGCAGGGCCAAGGCCAGGGCCAGGGCCAGGTGCAGGGCCAGTTGCAGGGACAGGACCAGGGCCAGGTGCAGGGCCAGGGCCAGGGCTAGGTGGAGGGCCAGGTTCAGGGCCAGGGCCTGCTGCAGGGCCAAGGCCAGGGCCAGGTGCAGGGCCATGTGCAGGGCCAGTGCTAGGGCCTGGTACACTTCCAGGGCAAGTTGCAGGGGCCAGGCCCAGGTCCAGGTGCACTTCCAGGGCCAGTGCCTCGGCCATGAGCATGGCCAGGGCCAGGTACACGGCCAGGGCCAGGTGCAGGTAAAGGTGCAGGGCCAGGGACAGGTGCAGGGCCAGTTCCAGGTGCAGGGCTAGGGTCAGGTGCCAGGCCAAGACCAGGGCCAGGTGCAGCGCCGCGGCCAGGGCCAAGAGCAGGGCCAGGGCCAGGTGCAGGGCCAGGGACAGGTGCAGGACCAGGGCCAGGTGCAGGGTCAGGGCTAGGTCCAGGGCCATTGCCAGGTGCAGTGCCAGATCCAGGGCCAGTTGAAGGGCCAGGGTCAGTTGCAGGGACAGGTGCAGGGCCAGGGCTATGTGCAGGGCCAGGTGCAGGCCAGGTGCAGTGCCAGGGCCAGGTTCAAGGCAGGTGCAGAGCCAGGGTCAAGTTCAGGTGCAGGGTCAGGGCCAGGATCAGTTCCAAGTCCAGTGCCATGTGCAGGGCAAATGCCAGGGCTTGGTGGAGGGCCAGGGCCAGGGTCAGGTGCAGAGCCAGGGCCAGGTCCATAGCCAGGTGCAAGGCTATTGCCAGGGCTATGTGGAGGGACAGTGCCAGGTGCAGGGCCAGGGCCAGGTTCAGGGCCAGTGCCAGGTGCAGGGCCAGGTGCAAGGCCAGGTCCAGGGCCAGGTGCAGGTCCAGGGACAGTGCTAGGTGGAAGGTCAGGGTCAGGGCCAGGGCCAGGTCCCGGGACAAGGCCAGGGCCAGGTGCAGGGCCAGGGCCAGGGCCTGGTGCAGGGCCAACGCCAGGCCAGGCCCAGCTGCAGGGCCAAGTGCAGGTTCAGGGCCAGGTGCAGGGCCATGGACAGGGCTAGGTTGAGGGCTAGTGTCAGGGCCAGGGCCAGGTGCAGGGCCTAGACCAGGGCCAGGGCCAGGTGCAGGTCCATGGCCAGGGCCAGGTGCAGGGCCAGGACCAAGGCTAGGTGGAGGGCCAGGTGCAGGGCCAGGACCAGGGCTAGGTGGAGGGCCAAGTTAATGGCCAGGGCCAGCTGCAGGGCCAAGGCCAGGGCCAGGTGCAGGGCCATGTGCAGGGCCAGTGCTAGGGCCTGGTACATGTCCAGGTCCAGGTGCAGGGCCAGGTGCAGGGCCAGGGCCAGGTTCAGGGCAGGTTCAGAGCCAGGGCCAAGGTCAGGTGCAGGGTCAGGGCCAGGGCCAGGTGCAAGGCCAGTGCCAGGTGCAGGGCCAGGTCCTGGGCCCGGTCCATGGCCAGGTGCAGGGCCAATGCCAGGGCTTGGTGGAGGGCCAGGTCCAGGGCCAGGTGCAGAGCAAGGGCCAGGTCCAGGGCCAAGTGCAAGGCCAATGCCAGGGCTAGGTGGAGGGCTAGGAACAGGGCTAAGTGGAGGGCCAGGTGCAGGGCCAGTGCCAGGTGCAGGGCCAGGGCCAGGTGCAGGGCCATGGCCAGGGCCAGGTGCAGGTTCAGCGCCAGGTGCAGGACCAGGGCCAGTTTCAGGGCCAGGGCCATGTGTAGGGCCTGGGCCAGGTGCAGGGCCAGGGGCATGTGCACGGCCAGGGCCAGGTGCAGGGCCAGGGTCAGTTGCAGGGACAGGTGCAGGGCCAGTGACAGGTGCAGAGCCAGATCCAGGTGCAGGGCCAGGGCCAGGTGCAGGGCCAGGTTCAGGTTCAGGGCAGGTGCAGAGCCAGGGCCAAGGTCAGGTGCAGGGTCAGGGCCAGGGCCAGGTGCAAGTCCAGTGCCAGGTGCAGGGCCAGGTCCAGGGACCAGTCCATGGCCAGGTGCAAGGCCAATGCCAGTGCTTGGTGGAGGGACAGGGACAGGGCCAAATGCAGAGCCAGGGACAGGTCCATGGCCAAGTGCAAGGCTAATGCCAAGGCTATGTGGAGGGCCAGGGCCAGGTGCAGGGCCATGGCCAGGTTCAGGGCCATGGCCATGTGCAGGGCCTGGGCCAGTTGCAGGGCCAGGGCCATGTGCAGGGCCAGGGGCCAGTTGCAGGCCAGGTCCAAGATCAGGTGCAGGGCCAGGGCCAGGTGCAGGTCCAGTGCCAGGTGCAGGGCCAGATCCAGGGCCAGTTGCAGGGCCAAGTCAATGGCCAGGGCCAGGTGCATGGCCAGGTGCAAGGCCAGGTGCATGGCCAGGTGCAGGGACAGGGCTAGGTGGAAGGCCAGGGTCAGGGCCAGGTCCAGGTGCAGGACAAAGACCAGGGCCAGTTGCAGGGCTACGGCTAGTTCCAGGGCCAGGGCCAGGTGCAGGGCCAAGGCCAGGCCAGGCCCAGCTGCAGGGCCAAGTGCAGGTCCAAGGCTATGTGCAGGGCCATGGCCAGGGATAGATTGAGGGCTAGGGTCAGGGTCAGGTGCAGGGCCAGCGCCAGGGCCAGGTGCAGGGCCAGTTGCAGGGCCAGGTCCAGGGCCAGGTGCAGGGCCAGGACCAGGGCTAGGTGGAGGGCCAGGGTCATGGCCAGGGCCAGCTGCAGGGCCAAGGCCAGGGCCAGGTGCAGGGCCATGTACAGGGCCAGTGCTAGGGCATTGTACATGTCCAGGGCAAAGTGCAGGGCCAGGCCCAGGCCAGGTGCACGGCCAGGGCCAGGTCCAGGTGCAGGGCCAGGCCCAGGTGCAGGGCCAGGTTCAGGTGCAGGGACAGGTGCAGGGCCAGTGACAGGTCCATGTGCAGGGCCAGGTGCAGGGCCAGGTTCAGGGCAGGTTCAGAGCCAGGGCCAAGGTCAGGTGCAGGGTCAGGGCCAGGGCCATGTGCAAGGCCAATGCCAGGTGCAGGGCCAGGTCCAGGGCTCGGTCCATTGCCAGGTACAGGGCCAATGCCAGGGCTTGGTGGAGGGCAAAGTCCAGGGCCAGGTGCAGAGCCAGGGCCAGGTACAGGGCCAGGTGCAAGGCCAATGCCAGGGCTAGGTGGAGGGCTAGGGACAGGGCTAAGTGGAGGGCCAGGTGCAGGGCCAGGGCCAGGTGCAGGGCCAGGGCCAGGTGCAGGACCAGGGCCAGGTGCAGGGCCAGGGCAAGGGCCAGGTGTAGGACTAATGCCAGGGCTAGGTAGAGGGCCAGGTCCAGGGCTCGTTGGAGGGCCAGGGCTGGATGGAGGGCCAGGGCCAGGTGCAGGGCGAAGGCCAGGGCCAGGTGCAGCGCCAGGGCCAAGTGCAGTGCCAGGGCTAGGTGCAGGACCAAGGCCAGGTGCAGGGCCAGGGCCAGGTGCAGGTTCAGGGCCAGGTGTAGGGCCAGGGCCAGTTTCAGGGCCAGGGCCATGTGTAGGGCCTGTGCCATGTGCAGGGCCAGGGGCATGTGCAGGGCCAGGGAGAGTTGCAGGGCCAGATCCAGGGCCAGTTGCAAGGCCAAGGCAATGGCCAGGGCCAAGTGCTTGGCCAGGTTCAAGGCCAGGTCCAGGGCCAGGTGCAGGGCCAGGGTCAGGGCTAGGTGGAGGACCAGGTCAGGGCCAGGGCCAGGTGCAGGGCCATGGCCAGGGCCAGGGCCAGGTGCAGGGCCATGGCCAGGGCCAGGTGCAGGTCCAGGTCCAGGTGCTGGGCCAGGTGCAGGGCCAGGGTCAGATGCAGGGACAGGTGCAGGGCCAGTGACAGGTGCAGAGCCAGATCCAGGTGCAGGGCCAGGTGCAGGGCCAGGCCCAGGTTCAGGGCAGGTGCAGAGCCAGGGCCAAGGTCAGGTGCAGGGTCAGGGCCAGGGCCATGTGCAAGTCCAGTGCCAGGTGCACGGCCAGTTCCAGGGCCAATGCCAGTGCTTGGTGGAGGGACATGGACAGGGCCAGGTTCAGAGCCAGGGCCAGTTCCATGGCCAAGTGCACGGCTAATGCCAAGGCTATGTGGAGGGCCAGGGCCAGGGCCAGGTGCAGGGCCATGGCCAGGTTCAGGGCCATGGCCATGTGCAGGGCCAGGGCCAGTTGCAGGCCAGGTCCAAGATCAGGTGCATGGCCAGTGCCAGGTGCAGGGCCAGTGCCAGGTACACAGCCAGATCCAGGGGCAGTTGCAGGGCCAAGTCAATGGCCAGGGCCAGGTGCATGGCCAGGTGCAAGGCCTAGTCCAGGGCCAGGTGCAGGGCCAGGGACATGGCTAGGTGGAAGGCCAGGGTCAGGGCCAGGGACAGGTGCCAGGCCAAGGCTAGGGCCAAGTTCAGGGACAGGTGCCAGGCCAAGGCTAGGGCCAGGTTCAGGGCCAGGTCCAGGGCCAGGGCCAGGGCCTGGTGCTGGGCCAAGTCCATGCCAGGCCCAGCTGCAGGGCCAAGTGTAGGTCCAGGGCCAGGTCCAGGGCCCGGTACAGGGCCATGGCCAGGGCTAGGTTGAGGGCTAGGGTCAGGGCCAGGGCCAGGTGCAGGGCCAAGGCCAGGGCCAGGTGCAGGGCCAGGGCCAGGGCCAGGTGCAGGGCCAGTTGCAGGGCCAGGTCCAGGGCCAGGTGCAGGGCCAGGACCAGGACTAGGTGGAGGGCCAGGTTCATGGCCAGGGCCAGCTGCATGGCCAAGGCCAGGGCCAGGTGCAGGGCCATGTGCAGGGCCAGTGCTAGGGCCTGGTACACTTCCAGGGCAAGTTGCAGGGCCAGGCCCAGGTCCAGGTGCACTTCCAGGGCCAGTGCCTCGGCCATGAGCATGGCCAGGGCCAGGTACACGGCCAGGGCCAGGTGCAGGTAAAGGTGCAGGGCCAGGTACAGGTGCAGGGCCAGTTCCAGGTGCAGGGCTAGGGTCAGGTGCCAGGCCAAGACCAGGGCCAGGTGCAGCGCCGCGGCCAGGGCCAAGAGCAGGGCCAGGGCCAGGTGCAGGGCCAGGGACAGGTGCAGGACCAGGGCCAGGTGCAGGGTCAGGGCTAGGTCCAGGGCCATTGCCAGGTGCAGTGCCAGATCCAGGGCCAGTTGCAGGGCCAGGGTCAGTTGCAGGGACAGGTGCAGGGCCAGGGCTATGTGCAGGGCCAGGTGCAGGCCAGGTGCAGTGCCAGGGCTAGGTTCAAGGCAGGTGCAGAGCCAGGGTCAAGTTCAGGTGCAGGGTCAGGGCCAGGATCAGTTCCAAGTCCAGTGCCATGTGCAGGGCAAATGCCAGGGCTTTGTGGAGGGCCAGGGCCAGGGTCAGGTGCAGAGCCAGGGCCAGGTCCATAGCCAGGTGCAAGGCTATTGCCAGGGCTATGTGGAGGGCCAGTGCCAGGTGCAGGGCCAGGGCCAGGTTCAGGGCCAGGGCCAGGTGCAGGGCCAGGTGCAAGGCCAGGTCCAGGGCCAGGTGCAGGTCCAGGGACAGTGCTAGGTGGAAGGTCAGGGTCAGGGCCAGGGCCAGGTCCCGGGACAAGGCCAGGCCCAGCTGCAGGGCCAAGTGCAGGTCCAGGGCCAGGTGCAGGGCCATGGACAGGGCTAGGTTGAGGGCTAGTGTCAGGGCCAGGGCCAGGTGCAGGGCCAAGACCAGGGCCAGGGCCAGGTGCAGGTCCATGGCCAGGGCCAGGTGCAGGGCCAAGACCAGGGCCAGGGCCAGGTGCAGGTCCATGGCCAGGGCCAGGTGCAGGGCCAGGACCAGGGCTAGGTGGAGGGCCAGGTGCAGGGCCAGGACCAGGGCTAGGTGGAGGGCCAGGTTAATGGCCAGGGACAGCTGCAGGGCCAAGGCCAGGGCCAGGTGCAGGGCCATGTGCAGGGCCAGTGCTAGGGCCTGGTACATGTCCAGGGCAAGGTGCAGGGCCAGGTCCAGGTCCAGGTGCACTTCCAGGGCCAGTGCCTCGGCCAGGTGCATGGCCAGGGCCAGGTGCATGGCCAGGGCCAGGTGCAGGTAAAGGTGCAGGGCCAGGGACAGGTGCAGGGCCAGTTCCAGGTGCAGGGCTAGGGCCAGGTGCCAGGCCAAGACCATGGCCAGGTGCAGCTCCTCGGCCAGGGCCAGGTATAGGGCCAGGTGCAGGGCCAGGTCCAGGTGCAGGACCAGGGCCAGGTGCAGGGCCAGGGCTAGGTGCAGGGCCATTGCCAGGTGCAGTGCCAGATCCAGGGCCAGTTGCAGGGCCAAGGCAATGTCCAGGGCCAGGTGCTAGGCCAAGTGCAAAGCCAGGTCCAGGGCCAGGTGCAGGGCCAGGGCCAGGTCTAGGTGGAGGACCAGGTCAGGGCCAGGTCCAGGTGCAGGGCCAGGGCCAGGTGCAGGGCCAGGGTCAGATATAGGGACAGGTGCAGGTCCAGTGACAGGTGTAGAGCCAGATCTAGGTGCAGGGCCAGGTGCAGGGCCAGGGCAAGGTGCAGGGCCAGTTTCAGGCCAGGTGCAGAGCCTGGGCCAAGTTCAGGTGCAGGGTCAGGGCCAGGGCCAGTTGCAATTCCAGTGCCAGGTGCAGGGCCAAGTCCAGGACCCGGTCCATGGCCAGGTGCAGGGCCAATGCCAGGGCTTGGTGGAGGGCCAGGGCCAGGTGCAGACCCAGGGCCAGGTCCATGGCCAGGTTCAAGGCTAATGCCAGGGCTATGTGGAGGGCCAGTGCCAGGTGCAGGGCCAGGGCCAGGTTCAGGGCCATGGCCAGGTGCAGGTTCAGGGCCATGGCCAGGTGCAGGAACAGGGCCAGTTTCAGGTCCAGGGCCATGTGTAGGGCCTGGGCCAGGTGCAGGTTTCAGGGGCATGTGCAGGGCCAGGGCCAGTTGCAGGCCAGGTCCAAGGACCGGTGCAGGGCCAGCGCCAGGTGCAGGGCCAGATCCAGGGCCAGTTGCAAGGCCAAGGCAATGGCCAGGGCCAGGTGCTTGGCAGGTGCAAGGCCAGGTCCAGGGCCAGGTGCAGGGCCAGGGCCAGTTGCAAGTCCAGTGCCATGTGCAGGGCCATGTCCAGGGCCCGGTCCATGGCCAGGTGCAGGGCCAATGCCAGGGCTTGGTGGAGGGCCAGGGCCAGGGCCAGGTGCAGACCCAGGGCCAGGTCCATGGCCAAGTGCAAGGCTAATGCCAAGGCTATGTGGAGGGCCAGGGCCAGGTGCAGGGCCAGATCCAGGGCCAGTTGCAAGGCCAAGGCAATGGCCAGGGCCAGGTGCTTGGCAGGTGCAAGGCCAGGTCCAGGGCCAGGTGCAGGGCCAGGGCCAGTTGCAAGTCCAGTGCCATGTGCAGGGCCATGTCCAGGGCCCGGTCCATGGCCAGGTGCAGGGCCAATGCCAGGGCTTGGTGGAGGGCCAGGGCCAGGGCCAGGTGCAGACCCAGGGCCAGGTCCATGGCCAAGTGCAAGGCTAATGCCAAGGCTATGTGGAGGGCCAGGGCCAGGTGCAGGGCCAGATCCAGGGCCAGTTGCAAGGCCAAGGCAATGGCCAGGGCCAGGTGCTTGGCCAGTTACAAGGCCAGGTCCAGGGCCAGGTGCAGGGCCAGGGTCAGGGCTAGGAGGAAAACCAGGTCAGGGCCAGGGCCAGGTGCAGGGCCAGGGCCAGGGCTAGGTGGAAGGCCAGGGTCAGGGCCAGGGACAGGTTCCAGGCCAAGGCTAGGGCCAGGTTCAGGGCCAGGGCCAGGGCCAGGGCCTGGTGCAGGGCCAAGTCCAGGCCAGGCCCAGCTGCAGGGCCAAGTGCAGGTCCAGGGCCAGGTGCAGGGCCATGGCCAGGGCTAGGTTGAGGGCTAGGGTCAGGGCCAGGGCCAGGTGCAGGGCCAAGGCCAGGGCCAGGTGCAGGGCCAGGGCCAGGTGCAGGGCCAGTTGCAGGGCCAGGTCCAGGGCCAGGTGCAGGGCCAGGACCAGGACTAGGTGGAGGGCCAGGTTCATGGCCAGGGCCAGCTGCATGGCCAAGGCCAGGGCCAGGTGCAGGGCCATGTGCAGGGCCAGTGCTAGGGCCTGGTACACTTCCAGGGCAAGTTGCAGGGCCAGGCCCAGGTCCAGGTGCACTTCCAGGGCCAGTGCCTCGGCCATGAGCATGGCCAGGGCCAGGTACACGGCCAGGGCCAGGTGCAGGTAAAGGTGCAGGGCCAGGGACAGGTGCAGGGCCAGTTCCAGGTGCAGGGCTAGGGTCAGGTGCCAGGCCAAGACCAGGGCCAGGTGCAGCGCCGCGGCCAGGGCCAAGAGCAGGGCCAGGGCCAGGTGCAGGGCCAGGGACAGGTGCAGGACCAGGGCCAGGTGCAGGGTCAGGGCTAGGTCCAGGGCCATTGCCAGGTGCAGTGCCAGATCCAGGGCCAGTTGCAGGGCCAGGGTCAGTTGCAGGGACAGGTGCAGGGCCAGGGCTATGTGCAGGGCCAGGTGCAGGCCAGGTGCAGTGCCAGGGCCAGGTTCAAGGCAGGTGCAGAGCCAGGGTCAAGTTCAGGTGCAGGGTCAGGGCCAGGATCAGTTCCAAGTCCAGTGCCATGTGCAGGGCAAATGCCAGGGCTTTGTGGAGGGCCAGGGCCAGGGTCAGGTGCAGAGCCAGGGCCAGGTCCATAGCCAGATGCAAGGCTATTGCCAGGGCTATGTGGAGGGCCAGTGCAAGGTGCAGGGCCAGGGCCAGGTTCAGGGCCAGTGCCAGGTGCAGGGCCAGGTGCAAGGCCAGGTCCAGGGCCAGGTGCAGGTCCAGGGACAGTGCTAGGTGGAAGGTCAGGGTCAGGGCCAGGGCCAGGTCCCGGGACAAGGCCAGGGCCAGGTGCAGGGCCAGGGCCAGGGCCTGGTGCAGGGCCAACGCCAGGCCAGGCCCAGCTGCAGGGCCAAGTGCAGGTCCAGGGCCAGGTGCAGGGCCATGGACAGGGCTAGGTTGAGGGCTAGTGTCAGGGCCAGGGCCAGGTGCAGGGCCAAGACCACGGCCAGGGCCAGGTGCAGGTCCATGGCCAGGGCCAGGTGCAGGGCCAGGACCAGGGCTAGGTGGAGGGCCAGGTGCAGGGCCAGGACCAGGGCTAGGTGGAGGGCCAAGTTAATGGCCAGGGCCAGCTGCAGGGCCAAGGCCAGGGCCAGGTGCAGGGCCATGTGCAGGGCCAGTGCTAGGGCCTGGTACATGTCCAGGGCAAGGTGCAGGGCCAGGCCCAGGTCCAGGTGCACTTCCAGGGCCAGTGCCTCGGCCAGGTGCATGGCCAGGGCCAGGTGCATGGCCAGGGCCAGGTGCAGGTAAAGGTGCAGGGCCAGGGACAGGTGCAGGGCCAGTTCCAGGTGCAGGGCTAGGGCCAGGTGCCAGGCCAAGACCATGGCCAGGTGCAGCTCCTCGGCCAGGGCCAGGTACAGGGCCAGGTGCAGGGCCAGGTCCAGGTGCAGGAACAGGTCCAGGTGCAGGGCCAGGGCTAGGTGCAGGGCCATTGCCAGGTGCAGTGACAGATCCAGGGCCAGTTGCAGGGCCAAGGCAATGGCCAGGGCCAGGTGCTAGGCCAAGTGCAAAGCTAGGTTGAGGGCTAGTGTCAGGGCCAGGGCCAGGTGCAGAGCCAAGACCAGGGCCAGGGCCAGGTGCAGGTCCATGGCCAGGGCCAGGTGCAGAGCCAGGACCAGGGCTAGGTGGAGGGCCAGGTGCAGGGCCAGGACCAGGGCTAGGTGGAGGGCCAGGTTAATGGCCAGGGCCAGCTGCAGGGCCAAGGCCAGGGCCAGGTGCAGGGCCATGTGCAGGGCCAGTGCTAGGGCCTGGTACATGTCCAGGGCAAGGTGCAGGGCCAGGCCCAGGTCCAGGTGCACTTCCAGGGCCAGTGCCTCGGCCAGGTGCATGGCCAGGGCCAGGTGCATGGCCAGGGCCAGGTGCAGGTAAAGGTGCAGGGCCAGGGACAGGTGCAGGGCCAGTTCCAGGTGCAGGGCTAGGGCCAGGTGCCAGGCCAAGACCATGGCCAGGTGCAGCTCCTCGGCCAGGGCCAGGTATAGGGCCAGGTGCAGGGCCAGGTCCAGGTGCAGGACCAGGGCCAGGTGCAGGGCCAGGGCTAGGTGCAGGGCCATTGCCAGGTGCAGTGCCAGATCCAGGGCCAGTTGCAGGGCCAAGGCAATGTCAGGGCCAGGTGCTAGGCCAAGTGCAAAGCCAGGTCCAGGGCCAGGTGCAGGGCCAGGGCCAGGTCTAGGTGGAGGACCAGGTCAGTGCCAGGGCCAGGTGCAGGTCCAGGGCCAGGGCCAGGTACACGTCCAGGGCCAGGTCCAGGTGCAGGGCCAGGGCCAGGTGCAGGGCCAGGGTCAGATATAGGGACAGGTGCAGGTCCAGTGACAGGTGTAGAGCCAGATCTAGGTGCAGGGCCAGGTGCAGGGCCAGGGCAAGGTGCAGGGCCAGTTTCAGGCCAGGTGCAGAGCCTGGGCCAAGTTCAGGTGCAGGGTCAGGGCCAGGGCCAGTTGCAATTCCAGTGCCAGGTGCAGGGCCAAGTCCAGGACCCGGTCCATGGCCAGGTGCAGGGCCAATGCCAGGGCTTGGTGGAGGGCCAGGGCCAGGTGCAGACCCAGGGCCAGGTCCATGGCCAGGTTCAAGGCTAATGCCAGGGCTATGTGGAGGGCCAGTGCCAGGTGCAGGGCCAGGGCCAGGTTCAGGGCCATGGCCAGGTGCAGGTTCAGGGCCATGGCCAGGTGCAGGACCAGGGCCAGTTTCAGGTCCAGGGCCATGTGTAGGGCCTGGGCCAGGTGCAGGTTTCAGGGGCATGTGCAGGGCCAGGGCCAGTTGCAGGCCAGGTCCAAGGACCGGTGCAGGGCCAGCGCCAGGTGCAGGGCCAGATCCAGGGCCAGTTGCAAGGCCAAGGCAATGGCCAGGGCCAGGTGCTTGGCAGGTGCAAGGCCAGGTCCAGGGCCAGGTGCAGGGCCAGGGCCAGTTGCAAGTCCAGTGCCATGTGCAGGGCCATGTCCAGGGCCCGGTCCATGGCCAGGTGCAGGGCCAATGCCAGGGCTTGGTGGAGGGCCAGGGCCAGGGCCAGGTGCAGACCCAGGGCCAGGTCCATGGCCAAGTGCAAGGCTAATGCCAAGGCTATGTGGAGGGCCAGGGCCAGGTGCAGGGCCAGATCCAGGGCCAGTTGCAAGGCCAAGGCAATGGCCAGGGCCAGGTGCTTGGCCAGTTACAAGGCCAGGTCCAGGGCCAGGTGCAGGGCCAGGGTCAGGGCTAGGAGGAAAACCAGGTCAGGGCCAGGGCCAGGTGCAGGGCCAGGGCCAGGGCTAGGTGGAAGGCCAGGGTCAGGGCCAGGGACAGGTTCCAGGCCAAGGCTAGGGCCAGGTTCAGGGCCAGGGCCAGGGCCAGGGCCTGGTGCAGGGCCAAGTCCAGGCCAGGCCCAGCTGCAGGGCCAAGTGCAGGTCCAGGGCCAGGTGCAGGGCCATGGCCAGGGCTAGGTTGAGGGCTAGGGTCAGGGCCAGGGCCAGGTGCAGGGCCAAGGCCAGGGCCAGGTGCAGGGCCAGGGCCAGGTGCAGGGCCAGTTGCAGGGCCAGGTCCAGGGCCAGGTGCAGGGCCAGGACCAGGACTAGGTGGAGGGCCAGGTTCATGGCCAGGGCCAGCTGCATGGCCAAGGCCAGGGCCAGGTGCAGGGCCATGTGCAGGGCCAGTGCTAGGGCCTGGTACATGTCCAGGGCAAGTTGCAGGGCCAGGCCCAAGTCCAGGTGCACTTCCGGGGCCAGTGCCTCGGCCATGTGCATGGCCAGGGCCAGGGGCACGGCCAGGGCCAGGTGCAGGTAAAGGTGCAGGGCCAGGGACAGGTGCAGGGCCAGTTCCAGGTGCAGGGCTAGGGCCAGGTGCCAGGAGAAGACCAGGGCCAGGTGCAGCGCCTCGGCCAGGGCCAGGTGCAGGGCCAGGGCCAGGTGCAGGGCCAGGGCCAGTTGCAGGGCCAGGGTCAGTTGCAGGGACAGGTGCAGGGTCAGGGCTATGTGCAGGGCCAGGTTCAGGGCAGGTGCAGAGCCAGGGCCAAGGTCAGGTGCAGGGTCAGTGCAAGGGCCAGTTCCAAGTCCATGGCCAGGTGCAGGGCCAATGCCAGGGCTTGGTGGAGGGCCAGGGCCAGGGCCAGGTGCAGAGCCAGGGCCAGGTCCATGGCCAGGTGCAAGGCTAATGCCAGGGCTATGTGGAGGGCCAGTGCCAGGTGCAGGGCCAGGGCCAGGTTAAGGGCCAGTGCCAGGTGCAGGGCCAGGTGCAAGGCCAGCTCCAGGGCCAGGTGCAGGTCCAGGGACAGTGCTAGGTGGAAGGCCAGGGCCAGGTGCAGGGCCAGGGCCAGGGCCTGGTGCAGGGCCAAGGCCAGGCCAGGCCCAGCTGCAGGGCCAAGTGCAGGTCCAGGGCCAGGTCCAGGGCCAGGTCCAGGGCCAGGTGCAGGGCCATGGACAGTGCTAGGTTGAGGGCTAGTGTCAGGGCCAGGTGCCAGGCCAAGACCATGGCCAGGTGCAGCTCCTCGGCCAGGGCCAGGTGCAGGGCCAGGTGCAGGGCCAGGGCTAAGTGCAGGGCCATTGCCAGGTGCAGTGCCAGATCCAGGGCCAGTTGCAGGGCCAAGGCAATGGCCAGGGCCAGTTGCTAGGCCAAGTGCAAAGCCAGGTCCAGGGCCAGGTGCAGGGCCAGGTCCAGGGCCAGGTGCAGGGCCAGGATCAGGGCTAGGTGGAAGACCAGGTCAGGGCCAGGGCCAGGTGCAGGGCCAGGGCCAGGTGCAGAGCCAGGGCCAAGGTCAGGTGCAGGGTCATGGACAGGACCATGTGAAAGTCCAGTGCCAGATGCAGGGCCAGTTCCAGGGCCCGGTCCATGGCCAGGTGCAGGGCCAATGCCAGTGCTTGGTGGAGGGACATGGACAAGGCCAGGTGCAGAGCCAGGGCCAGGTCCATGGCCAAGTGCAAGGCTAATGCCAAGGCTATGTGGAGTGCCAGGGCCAGGGCCAGGTGCAGGGCCATGGCCAGGTTCAGGGCCATGGCCATGTGCAGGGACTGGGTCAGTTGCAGGGCCAGGGCCATGTGCAGGGCCAGGGCCAGTTGCAGGCCAGGTCCAAGATCAGGTGCATGGCCAGTGCCAGGTGCAGGGCCAGTGCCAGGTACAGGGCCAGATCCAGGGGCAGTTGCAGGGCCAAGTCAATGGCCAGGGCCAGGTTCATGGCCAGGTGCAAGGCCAGGTCCAGGGCCAGGTGCAGGGTCAGGGACATGGCTAGGCGGAAGGCCAGGGTCAGGGCCAGGGACAGGTGCCAGGCCAAGGCTAGGGCCAGGTTCAGGGCCAGGTCCAGGGCCAGGGCCTGGTGCAGGGCCAAGTCCAGGCCAGGCCCTGCTGCAGGGCCAAGTGCAGGTCCAGGGCCAGGTCCAGGGCCAGGTGCAGGGCCATGGCCAGGGTAGGTTGAGGGCTAGGTTCAGGGCCAGGTGCAGGGCCAAGGCCAGGGCCAGGTGCAGGGCCAGGTCCAGGGCCAGGTGCAGGTCCAGGACCAGGACTAGGTGGAGGGCCAGGTTCATGGCCAGGGCCAGCTGCAGGGCCAAGGCCAGGGCCAGGTGCAGGGCCATGTGCAGGGCCAGTGCTAGGGCCTGGTACATGTCCAGGGCAAGTTGCAGGGCCAGGCCCAAGTCCAGGTGCACTTCCAGGGCCAGTGCCTCGGCCATGTGCATGGCCAGGGCCAGGTGCATGGCCAGGGCCAGGTGCAGGGCCAGGTCCAGGGCCAGGTGCAGGGCCAGGACCAGGACTAGGTGGAGGGCCAGGTTCATGGCCAGGGCCAGCTGCAGGGCCAAGGCCAGGGCCAGGTGCAGGGCCATGTGCAGGGCCAGTGCTAGGGCCTGGTACATGTCCAGGGCAAGTTGCAGGGCCAGGCCCAGGTCCAGGTGCACTTCCAGGGCCAGTGCCTCGGCCATGTGCATGGCCAGGGCCAGGTGCATGGCCAGGGCCAGGTGCAGGTAAAGGTGCAGGGCCAGGGACAGGTGCAGGGCCAGTTCCAGGTGCAGGGCTAGGGCCAGGTGCCAGGCCAAGACCAGGGCCAGGTGCCAGGCCGCGGCCAGGGCTAGGTGCAGGGCCAGGGCCAGGTGCAGGGCCAGGTGCAGGGCCAGGGACAGGTGCAGGACCAGGGCCAGGTGCAGGGCCAGGGCTAGGTCCAGGGCCATTGCCAGGTGCAGTGCCAGATCCAGGGCCAGTTGCAGGGCCAGGGTCAGTTGCAGGGACAGGTGCTGTGCCAGGGCCAGGTTCAGGGCAGGTGCAGAGCCAGGGCCAAGGTCAGGTGCAGGGTTAGGGCCAGGGCCAGTTCCAAGTCCAGTGCCAGGTGCAGGGCCAAGTCCAGGCCCGGTCCATGGCCAGGTGCAGGGCCAATGTCAGGGCTTGGTGGAGGGCCAGGGCCAGGTGCAGATCCAGAGCCAGGTCCATGGCCAGGTGCAAGGCTAATGCCAGGGCTATGTGGAGGGCCAGTGCCAGGTGCAGAGCCAGGGCCAGGTTCAGGGCCATGGCCATGTGCAGGGCCTGGGCCAGTTGCAGGGCCAGGGCCATGTGCAGGGCCAGGCCAGTTGAAGGCTAGGTCCAAGATCAGGTGCAGGGCCAGGGCCAGGTGGAGGGCCAGTGCCAGGTGCAGGGCCAGATCCAGGGCCATTTGTGGGGCCAAGTCAATGGCCAGGGCCAGGTGCATGGCCAGGTGCAAGGCCAGGGCCAGGTACAGGTCCAGGGACAGTGCTAGGTGGAAGGCCAGGGTCAGGGCCAGGGCCAGGTGCCGGGCCAAGGCCAGGGCCAGGTGCAGGGCCAGGGCCAGGGCCAGGGCCATGGCCTGGTGCAGGGCCAAGGCCAGGCCAGGCCCAGCTGCAGGGACAAGTGCAGGTCCAGGGCCAGGTCCAGGGCCAGGTGCAGGGCCATGGACAGGGCTAGGTTGAGGGCTAGTGTCAGGGCCAGGGCCAGGTGCAGGGCCAAGACCAGGGCCAGGTGCAGGGCCATGGCCACGGCCAGGTGCATGGCCAGGACCAGGGCTAGGTGGAGGGCCAGGTGCAGGGTCAGGACCAGGGCTAGGTGGAGGGCCAGGTTCATGGCCAGGGCCAGCTGCAGGGCCAAGGCCAGGGCCAGGTGCAGGGCCATGTGCAGGGCCAGTGCTAGGGCCTGGTACATGTCCAGGGCAAGGTGCAGGGCCAGGCCCAGGTCCAGGTGCACTTCCAGGGCCAGTGCCTCGGCCAGGTGCATGGCCAGGGCCAGGTGCACGGACAGGGCCAGGTGCAGGTAAAGGTGCAGGGCCAGGGACTGGTGCAGGTCCAGTTCCAGGTGCAGGGCTAGGGCCAGGTGCCAGGACAAGACCATGGCCAGGTGCAGCTCCTCGGCCAGGGCCAGGTGCAGGGCCAGGTGCAGGGCCAGGGCCAGGTGCAGGGCCAGGTTCATGGCCATTGCCAGGTGTAGTGCCAGATCCAGGGCCAGTTGCAGGGCCAAGGCAATGGCCAGGGCCAGGTGCTAGGCCAAGTGCAAAGCCAGGTCCAGGGCCAGGTGCAGGGCCAGGGCCAGGTCTAGGTGGAGGACCAGGTCAGGGCCAGGGCCAGGTGCAAGTCCAGGGCCAGGGCCAGGTACACGTCCAGGGCCAGGTCCAGGTGCAGGGCCAGGGCCAGGTGCAGGGCCAGGGTCAGTTGCAGGGACAGGTGCAGGGCCAGTGACAGGTGCAGAGCCAGATCCAGGTGCAGGGCCAGGTGCAGGGCCAGGGCCAGGTGCAGGGCCAGGTGCAGGCCAGGTGCAGGGCCAGGGCCAGGTTCAGGGCAGGTGCAGAGCCTCGGCCAAGGTCAGGTGCAGGGTCAGGGCCAGGGCCAGTTGCAAGTCCAGTGCCAGGTGCAGGGCCAAGTCCAGGGCCCGGTCCATGGCCAGGTGCAGGGCCAAAGCCAGGGCTTGGTAGAGGGCCAGGGCCAGGTGCAGAGCCAGGGCCAGGTCCATGGCCAGGTGCAAGGCTAATGCCAGGGCTATGTGGAGGGCCAGTGCCAGGTGCAGGGCCAGGGCCAGGTTCAGGGCCATGGCCATGTACAGGGCCTGGGCCAGTTGCAGGGCCAGGGCCATGTGCAGGGCCAAGTCAATGGCCAAGGCCAGGTGCAAGGCCAGGTCCAGGGCCAGGTGCAGGGCCAGGGACAGGGCTAGGTGGATAGCCAGGGCCAGGTGCAGGGCCTGGGCCAGGGCCGGGTGCAGGGCCATGGCCAGGGCTAGGTTGAGGGCTAGGGTCAGGGCCAGGGCCAGGTGCAGGGCCAAGGCCAGGGCCAGGGCCAAGTGCAGGCCCAGGGCCAGGTGCAGGGCCAGGACCAGGGCTAGGTGGAGGGCCAGGTTCAGGGCCAGGGCCAGCTGCAGGTCCAAGGCCAGGGCCAGGTGCAGGGCCATGTGCAGGGCCAATTGTAGGGCCTGGTACATGTCCAGGGCGAGGTGCAGGGCCAGGTCCAGGTGCACTTCCAGGGCCAGTGCCTCGGCCAGGTGCATGGCCAGGGCCAGGTGCACGTCCAGGGCCAGTTGCAGGTAAAGGTGCAGGGCCAGGGACAGGTGCAGGGCCAGATCCAGGTGCAGGGCCAGGGCAAGGTGCAGGGCCAGGGCCAGGTGCAGGACCAGGGCCAGGTGCAGGGCCCGGGCTAGGTGCAGGGCCATTGCCAGGTACAGGGCCAGATCCAGGGCCAGTTGCAGGGCCAAGGCAATGGCCAGGGCCAGGTGCTTTACCAGGTGCAAGGCCAGGTCCAGGGCCAGGTGCAGGGCCAGGGCCAGGTCTAGGTGGAGGACCAGGTCAGGGCCAGGTGCAGGGCCAGGGCCAGGTTCACGTCCAGGGCCAGGTCCAGGTGCAGGTGTAGGGCCAGGTGCAGGGCCAGGTGCAGGGCCAGGGCCAGGTGCAGGGCCAGGTGCAGGGCCAGGTTCAGGGCAGGTGCAGAGCCAGGGCCAAGGTCAGGTGCAGGGTGAGGGCCAGGGCCAGGTGCAAGTCCAGTGCCAGGTGCAGGGCCAGTTCCAGGGCCTGGTCCATGGCCAGGTGCATGGACAATGCCAGGGCTTGGTGGAGGGCCAGGGCCAGGTTCAGAACCAGGGCCAGGGCCAGGGTCAGGTCCAGGGCCAAGGCCAGGGCCAGGTGAAGGGCCAGGGCCAGGTGAATGGCCAGGTCCAGGTTCAGGCCCAGTCCCATGTGCAGGGTCAGTTGCAGGGCCTGGGCAAGGTGCAGGGCCATGGCCAGGGCCAGGTGAATGGCCAGGGCCAGGTGCAGGCCCAGTGCCATGTGGAGGGTCAGGTGCAGGGCCTGGGCAAGGTGCAGGACCATGGCCAGGGCCAGGTGAAGGGCCAGGGCCAGGTGAATGGCCAGGGCCAGGTGCAGGCCCAGTGCTAGGTGCAGGGTCAGGTGCATGGCCTGGGCAAGGTGCAGGGCCAGGTGCAGGGCCAGTGCCAGGGCCCGGTGTAGGGCCAGGGACAGAACCGCCAGGGACAGGGCCAGTGAAAGGGCATAGGCCAGGGTCAGTTCCAGGGCCAGTTTCAGGGCCAGGGACAGAATGGCCAATGACAGAACCAGGGTGAGAAAAGCCAGGGCCAGAATGGCCAAGGCAATAACTTTCAGGGCCAGATCGTTCAAGGCCAGGGCCAGAATGGCCAGGTCAAGGATAGAACAACCAGACCCAGTTCCAGAGCAAATGCTTGGGCCATAGCAAGAAAGGAAATGGCCAGGGCCAGGGCCAAATCAGCCAGGGGCTAAGTCCAGATCAACCAGGGCTACGTCCAGAACGGCCAGGGCCAGAAATCCAATGGCAAAGGACAGAAAGGCCAGGGCCAGAATGACCAGGGCCAGAACGACAAGGGTAATGGCTAGAATGGCCAGGGCCAGGGCCAGGGACAGAACATCCAGGGACAGGGACAGTGACAGGCAACGGCCAGGGCCAGGGCCAGGTTCAGGGCTAGGGACAGAATGGCCAGGGACAGAACCAGGGTGAGAAAGGCCAGTGCCTGAATGGCCAGGGCCATAACTGCCAGGGCAAGGATAGAACAACCAGACCCAGTTCCAGAGCAAATGCTTGGGCCATAGCAAGAAAGGAAATGGCCAGGGCCAGGGCCAAATCAGCCAGGGCTAAGTCCAGATCAACCAGGGCTAAGTCCAGAATGGCCAGGGCCAGAAATCCAATGGCAAAGGACAGAAAGGCCAGGGCCAGAATGGCCAGGGCCAGAACGACAAGGGTAATGGCTAGAATGGCCAGGGCCAGGGCCAGGGACAGAACATCCAGGGACACGGACAGTGACAGGCAACGGCCAGGGCCAGGGCCAGGGACAGGGCCAGGTTCAGGGCCAGGGACAGAATGGCCAGGGACAGAACCAGGGTGAGAAAGGCCAGTGCCTGAATGGCCAGGGCCATAACTGCCAGGGCCAGATCGTTCAAGGCCAGGGACAGAACGACCATGTCCAGAATTGCCATGGCCATGGCCAGAACGTCTAGGGCCATAACTACCATGGGCAGATCATTCAAGGCTAGGCCAGAACAGCAAGGGACAGAAAGGCCAGGGCAAGGAACAGACCGGACAGGTTCAAGGATAGAACAACCAGACCCAGTTCCAGAGCAAGTGCTTGGGCCAGAACAGGAAAGGAAAGGGCCAGGGCCAGGGCCAGGGCCAGGGCTAAGTCCAGATCAGCCAGGGATAATTCCAGAATGGCCAGGGCCAGAATGACTAGGGCCAGAGCCAGAAAGTCCTGTACCAGAACCCAGGACCTGAATGACCAGGGTCAGGGCAAGAAAAGTCAGAGCCAGAAAAGCCAGTGCCAGAATGTCCAGGGCAAGTGCCAGAATGGCCATGGCTTGTACGACCAGGGCTAGGCCCAGAACGGCCAGGGCCAGTACGGCAAGAGCCAGAACGACCTGGGTAAGTGTCAGAACAGCCAGGGTCAGGTACATGGCCAGGGCCAGTGCGAGGGCCAAGGACAGAACAGCCAGAGCCAGGCCCAGGCCCAGGGCCAGGCCAGGGACATGGCCTGGGTCAGATCAGCCAGGGCTAAGTCCAGATCAGCCAGGGCTAAGTCCAGACCAACCAGGGCCAGAAATCCAAGGGCAAAGGCCAGGAAGGCCAGTGCCAGAACTGCAAGGGCCAGGGCCAGAAATTCCTGTACCAGAACCCAGGACCTGAACGACCAGGTTCAGGGTAAGAAAAGCCAGTGCCAGAAAGGCCAGTTTTAGAATGTCCAGGGTAAGGGCTAGAATGGCCATGGCTTTTATGACCAGGGCCAGGCCCAGAACGACCACGGCGAGTATGGCAAGAGCCTGAACGACCTGGGTAAGGGTCAGAACGGCCAGGATCAGGAACATGGCCAGGGCCAGTGTGAAGGCCAAAGACAGAACAGCCAGGGCCAGTGTCAACCTAATCCATGCTGTCGCATAATTGTCTTTAGAGACTTTGGGTCATTGTTAGGTTCCTTGATTCTTTGCCTGATATTACTACAGCTTTTTTAGTTAACATTTAAATGCCTTATTCTACAGATCTCTGTAGTATTCAAAGACTTTCTAAGTAGATCTGAATAGACAACTTGGTTTTCAGTTACTTGTTTTAAGCTTAAACTTTTAGAACATGTATAGGAGACAGAGTGACGTTTATTCCTGTTATTAATCATTAATACTTAGTTTGACTGTAACCAACAGTTAATCTATAAGGATGGCAGGTCACTTGTGTTTCTTAACATTTTATAGAAGGTTACCAGCTTTTATAAAAGTAGAACTTTGCATTGTCAGTTTTAGCTTTAAAAATACTGATTTTAATTTGAAACTCCTTTTATGGAAACATAAAACAGCTGTGTAACTCAGTTTATCTAAATAACTTATGCTTCCAAATTTAGCAAAAACAAGGATGGATTGCTTTCTGTATCATAACAAATAAGCATCTCAACTTTTGGTTAGTATATACAGTGTATGGCTGTGATCTTAAATTTTAGCCCTTTGATTTAACTACAAACATTAACAATGTAATAGAAGCACAAATACAATGTAACTTTCTGAATTTAAACATTTAAAAACTGTCTTATAAAACAATTAAACATCCTGTAATTTCTTTTTTTAATATCAAATTTAAATACCCTTCATGTCTTTAAACCTGTTATTACCTTGGTGACTGTTAAGTTTATGTTAATTTCCAGTGTTACTAATTGTAACAGTTTAAGTAGTTTCAATTTTTAACAGCTTTAGACATAAAACAGTATTAATGTCATCTACATTAAAAGGACATCTAATTTTTGGATAATCTGAATTTATTGATCAATGCTCAGAGAAAAATTTTGAGCTGGGGGCTGTTAGCATCAGACAGCAAAATGTTTAAAGCAGTTTTGCTTAGCTCTATTCTTGCAATAAACAGGTTTCCAATAAGAAAAACAGAACATTTCAACAAGTACACATATTTTTCTTCAGAGAAATAAATGGAACTTTTAAACAGTTAACCTGGTCTGGGCAAAATTTTTAACTCTTATTACTAGTCTTGAATTTATATTTGTAGATATGAGAGCCCACAGCAATCAGTTTACATCTTCCTCTGACCTATTTACTACTTTTCTTTGAACCTCTATATCTTTTAACATTACCTTTCTGCTCAGATAGCTTGGAATTGGCACTCTCCATCATAGGCCTCTTTAGCAGAGGCCCTGAGATGCATGTCACTGATCCAGCCAGCAGGAATTCAAAGTGGTCCTTCAGAGATAGGCAGATCTCTGAGAGGCACCAAGAACTCAAGTAGAGGGCCAATGGTGGGTATCAGAGACCAGGCAGCTGGAAATTAGGCATGGTCCCACATGGATAGACAGGTCTCCTGAGTTCACAGCCACTCCCAAAATTTCCCAGCCTGGCCTAGGAGTTGATGAGGCAAAATAATTCATGTTTTTACACAGAAAAAGGAACGAGTCAGCCCTATCTTAGTTTTTGTCTGAGGTAGCATCCATTGGGGAGAGACAATGAAAAAATGCATCACGTAAATAAATATCAGAGACAGAGGGCCCAACACACAGACTTACATACAATAGCTCCTCTCAGATTCAGATGACCTGACTCCCATTTCCACAGGAGGGTCTGTAATGTCAAATATTTTACATATGGGAGGTGGCCTCTCCATTAGGATGACTCAGTCCTTGACCAAGTCTTCACACTCAGATAGCTCGTTAGTCAAAACCTCCGATGTATCCATGCCTAGATAAGAATTTGAGTTGTACACAAAATTCTCCAGGTTTCATCCCTTTAGTGTATCCACTGAGGTGCTATTGACCTGTGTACAGATTGAGATATCCACTGCTGAGCCAGAAAAAAAAAATTCAGACAGACAGACAGACATTCAAGAGAACAGGGTGTCTTGGGTGGCTGGAGGAAATCTGTCATGAACCCACAAACTTTGTATCTCCTGGGTTTCCTCAATGTTCAGTGAAGTTATTTCCAAATGCAAAAGCAAAAGTTTTGAATTGAGAAGAACCAATCATGCTAGGGCTTTACTATACTGGAAGATAAATGCACCTAGTAACAAAAGTGAAAAGGAGGCTTGATAACACTAGTCTCAGTTCATAGGATTTTCAAGGTTACAGTATTTCATAGAGTACAAAGTTTGATTTCAAGGGCATCACCATTGATTAGCACACCTGCAAGGTTTGGGATTTGGTTTTGTTTTGTTTTGTTTTGTTTTGTTTTTGTTTTGTTTTGTTTTTTTTCCTTTATCTCCTGAAAATAGCTAGCATGTGGGCTTTGTATTCTGACTTCAGGAACTTATCTACTAGGAGAGATTCTTGTCCTTTGTATTTTTCCATTCTTCCCATAAGCCCTAATATTTAATTTTTCCATCATTTCACATATAGTAAAATATAAATTGTTAAATGTCTCCAAGCACTGCAGTCTTTCCAAGGACGCACAAAAAGCTAATTGAAGTCCACTAAAAAGATGTTTCTACGCAGGGCTCCCTGCTCTCAATACCCTGAAGAGATTCAACCCACAAAGTTTTAGTCAGAGTCCTATCATTGATTCCAGGGAGTTTCACGGATCTGATGAAAACCCATAGGAAGGAAAATCTGTCTTCATGTTCCCACTCAGATGTTAGGAGGACCCACCACATGGCTCATATACTGCACAATGTACTCTTCCATCCTGGGGACAGCAGCCTATCACTTACCATGGTATAATGACTGAGCTCTTCCAACCTATACAATCAACTTCCTGTAGCAGTAATAGAAGAACAGCACACACAAAAAAAAATGTGCCAGTTCTTCCTCAGATAAAAGCCTGAATCTGGTAATAGGAAGGTCCCTGTACCATTTATGATTGACAGGTCATGAGGAGGGTATGGTTGATTAGTGATTACTGAGTGACAAGAGCACTTTCTATAAGAATGCATTGTCTTATAGACACAGCCTGGAGATACCTGACCTGGAGTTCCAACCCAGAAAACACCTTTTCTAGGTCAGCAGACATATGCATTTCTACTGCACTGGTCTTGACTCCAATAGCAAACACTGCTCTCTTCCTGCACTCACTCCTTTCTCCTGAAAACAAGGTAGCTAGCTAGCTTGCACAGCCCACTACACAATCACATGATGTGATTATTCCTTGTCCTAACTACTAGCGAGAGATTTCAGCACAGAAAAGGAAATACATGTTCTGTACTTTCCCACTGAGGTCAGATGAACTGAAACCACTTATTTCATGGTTGTCACTGGGCTGCAGACAAGTAGGAAAAAAATAACAGAAAAACAAAAGAAAAGAAAACAGGAACCAGACCTCAAAGAAGAAAATAAGTCTTTCTCCAATCTCAAGGCAGGATGATAGCTCCACTTATTTAGAAGCCTGAACACAATCCTGTTCAAGAAGAGAACATTGTATATTTTCTCACCTGTACACTGAGGAAGCTGTGCCAGGTCATCACAATGCTTGTAGAAGTCATCTTCCCAGACGAATTCTCCCAGAGTATTCAAGTTACCACTTTTTATTATTATTATTCATTTCACAAGAATTTCAGGAATAAAACTCCCAAATGCATTAGTGCTATCACCCAAGCATCTGACAGGAGAAAGATATATCAATTTCTTTGTGATATGGCTCCTTCCCTTCTTTCTTGGTTTCTGAAGTGTCTGTGACTATTATATAAAATGTACACCCAGTTCCCCTGACCTTAGACAGAAGCCACAAAACAACTGCTGTGCCATATGCTCTAAAATCTCTCTAAAGTTTTTAATAATCTGAGCACCCTACCCTCTGTTGAATAAGTTAATCATTCCAGTCTGCATTGTGTAATTGTATCTGCAACATCTGCACATTGTGTGGAGGAGGGAGATGATGATCTACACACTACTGGAAGACAATGTGGTTGTGTATTTTAGACAGGGGTGAGTGACATTGAGATTTGTGTCTCTACAGGTGTCTACAACATCTCAGTCTTGAAGCCAGAGCCAAGGAACCCTGTGATGTGTCTTTAAGCTCACTTTTACCCTTGAGGAAGTGCTCTTCATGTTCAAGCTTAACCAACCAGTCAGCAAAACCAGGACAACCTGCCACACACAGGCATTGCAGGACACTTCCTGTAGCCACATTGTAGGCTTTTACTCTTGCTTCGGGCTTCGTTTTAAGCAGAACAAGTGCCAGTGTATTGATTTCTGTTCTGGGAGTGCTACTGTAGTAAATTGTGAGTGGACCATGGATGAGCACAGAATCCACAACATGGTGAGTGAGGGGATGGATTCTCAGATGGGGAGGATAGGATGCGGAAGCCTGGGAGTTGTTGTGTTGGGCCCTCAAGGTTGCTTGGTGGGAAACATTGGCCACATTCAGTGTTCTGTAAGGTACCATATGGTCTTAGCAACTCCCCATACCCGGGTGTTGGAGTATGAATATTTCACACAGTGGAAAGCATTTCATTTCCATCAGAGAGCTTTGTGTAGAAAGACATTGATAGTCAGCACCCGAGTTCTTTTGGTGCACAGGAAGGCAAGTAGCCAAACCTGGAAAGGTCTAACTCCTCCAGAGTCTTCTTCAAATTCTGCAGTAAACATTTAACATTTAGGTACAAGATTCAAGTTTAGTTATTTGTGTGTATCCTGTAAAAGACATTTTGTTTATTTCTGTACATACTTATATTTATTTATTTTTGATTTTTTGATATAGCTTTTTCCTTTTATTGTTACATATTTATTATTTTTTTCTTATTTTACATATTGATCACAGTTCCAAGTCCCTCTCTCCCATGCCTCGCAATTCGGCTCCCATCCTATTCCTGCCCCCCCTCCACAGGGAGGGTGATGCCTCCCAGGAGGAGTAAAAAATCTCTCAAGTCATTTGGAGTTGGTACTATGCCCTCCCTCCTGCATCTAGGCTAAGGGAGTATCTCTGCATTTGAAATATGCTCCCAAAGTCCTTTCATGCTCCAGGGATACATCCTGGTTCCAGGAAGGCAACAAACTTTTTTCTATGTATAGCATCTGAGCATGACATGAAAGTTGCTCTGTATAGCAGTCTAGTCCCAAACTCATAGAGATGGACATACCTCTGACTCCTGAGAGTGATATTATAGTCTTGGGACACTGAACATGTCCATACAATGGCATTCTTGTGTTGATTGCACTCCAATACTTAACTGTGATGTGGAAGAGTAGAATAGTTCATGTGAAATACTTTCCTATTTGTAGGGATAGTTAGACCCACAAAATAGAATTTTGCTGAGGAAGTGCTGCCTATAAAATAGCCCAAAGATGAGTAGTGTACTAATAAGGCCTGTTCGAGGTTAGGGTGCTAAAATATAGATTTGATTTCTAGGATAGGATATTTGGCTCCAAACCATGACAAAGGAGAAACTCCTCAATCACAAAGATCCCCCAGGACCATCTCCTTTTGACAAAACAACACTTTTAGAAGCTACTCAGGGGACATTGCTTGGTCACAGTGAACCTTAGGGCCTGTTGTGCCAGAAAGGGACAGTTTTCTAGAGAAAATCATAGTAACAACCAGGCGGATTTGCCTTTGGACTTTTCCATCATGCCCTGAGATATGCAGAATAAAATAGAGCTCCTCCTATAAAACAAGGAAGATGCTAATGAGGGAATGCAGTTGTCTAGGGCCAGGGCCTTTGTGTAGGTGTTATTTCAGATCCTGAGAATACAACTCTTACTCCTACTGACTTTCTAGTGTTCTCCCCTTTCCTCCCATTTCCTCTTGGAAGTAGTAAAGAGGTGGCAATTCTTCATAAGAAGTTTACATAGAATAAGACATAAGTTAAGCAAGACCTCTCTGCCCGAGGTTATATCTTCTCTTTGTTCTGCCTTTCCCTATCTTCCTCATCTTCTGGCACATCTGTGTCAGAACCTGTCATTAAAGTGTGACATGCTGTTTCATGTCACTTGGTGTACTATGAAATCATTATGATACTATCTTTTCTGTTGAAATCTTCCATGGCCTTACTGGCCTGACTTGCAATTTTCTGACCCTATTTAAATTCTTCAATTTGTCAGCTGGCATCTGACACTGGAAGAACTTAAAAGTGGTAGTAATTGTGGAATGCAAAACATGATTTAGGAGCCTGACAGTGATCATGAATGCCTTTAATCCCAGCCCTCAGATGGCACATGCAGGCAGATTTCTGTGAGTTTGAGACTAGTGTGCTCTATAGAGCTAGCCCCACTACAACTAAGGCTATAGCACAGGGAAACCGAGAAACCCTGTCTCAAAAAAATTATCTGTTGTAGGCTTTCTCTTCTTTGAACATTAGTGAGAGATGGTTGCATGATATCATTACAGAGATTTTTTTCTTTTCTATTTTTTTAACCTCTTTAGTCTATGGAGTTTGCATGCTATCATTACAGAGATTTTTTTTTTTTTTTTAGTTTTCTTTTATTTTTTTTTAACCTCTTTAGTCTATGGAGTTATTTCTCACTGGAAAGGCAAATTCTAGAACTGCTTTACTCCCAGCATTTTAGAATTAATTTTCTGAGACATGCTTTCTCATTGACAATGGTTGCTTTGATCCCAGTATGTTGCTTTCCAGGGCGATGTATTCTTTCATCTTAAACGCACCTCATTAAATTAAGCGACTGTATACCCTCAGAAGGTAGAAGGATTTTGTTTTTTTTGGACCAAGCATCTTAAACACCTAATTTGAGAATATCAATTACTTTTAAGGAGATATTTAATAAACAGAACTCATTAATCTGTAACACTGCACATTGTTTTAAAATATAATCCACCTCTTCATCACAAATGATCTCAATGACAACAAGATAAAAAAGTATGACCCCAGTGTTTTAAAATTGTCAATATGTGTCATGAAGTTGACTGTCCATTGCACTTACAGCAAAAAGATTTGCATGTGGATCATGGATGCTGCCTTCAGACCATAATAGAAAGAATAGTTTATTGCATGCAGTGCAAGGAGAAACAGGGTGGATATCAGTTGCTGTATCCATCATAAAAAATGGCCGTGATTGGTGCCTTGTGATGGTGTGAATGTGATTGCACCTGTAATCTCATAGGGAATGGCAGTAGTAGAAGGAGGAGCTTTGCTGCAGTGACTTTGGCATTTTGAGAAGAAGAGTATCACTGGTCATGGGTTTGGGGGTTTCCTATGCTTTGGATATGGGCAAGTATATAAGATGTCTTACTGAGGCCTGCATATCAAGATGTAGCTAGCAACATATTGTTCTTCAAATCATGCTCCCTTCTATGATTAAAATGGACTCAATTTGTGACACTGTGAGCCAATCCAATTAAGTGTTTTCTTTATAAAATTTGTGGGGGATCTCTTTCTTGGAAGTAGAGTGGGAATAGTTCATTGGAATCATCTTTTAGCAATACATGATAACAGCTCTTTTAACTTTCCACACTCAATAGCTACCAGAGCATGTTTCAGGAAAGTTGAGTTCCTGGGAAAAAAGGAATTTCTTATCTGCTGTTTTCTCAAGGGTGCATGGTGTTTAGTGGGATGACAGGGCAGTTTCCACATGCCGTGGCATTATACATGCGGTCAGAAGCAGAAATTAAATCATTCTTCTGTATTAATTTTCGTGTGGGAACATCCAACGGAAAAACAGAGAGTTTCCTTATGGAATTTAACAATATTGCATTCCACATTCAGATTTGTCTTTATGTGTCACACACAGTATATAAACCAGTGGAAATTGGTCATTAGAATCATCTTTCAACAATACATGCTCACAGCTCTTTTACCTTTCCACACTCACTAGCTACCATAGCATGTTTCAGGAAAGTTGAGTTCCTGGGAAAAAGGAATTTCTTATTTGCAGTTTCCTCAAGTGTGCATGGTGTTTAGTGGGTGGACAGGCATTGTACATGTATTCAGAAGCAGAAATTAAATCATTCTTCTGTATTAATATTTGTGTGGGCATCATGGGGCTTGTTTTCCCTTAAACCACAAAGAGCCGTGAGAGTTTGCAGAAGCATAGAAAGATATTACCTCCATTTTTAGAGAGAGATCTAAACCATGAGTCATTTCTGTTGGGAAAAATATCAGTACCTGGAGGGTCAGAATCAAAAGAAAGCCAGCATTCTTCTGAATTAATTTTGTGGGAGTTGTGAATTCTTTTTGTTTAGGATGTAAACAGTTATCATGATGGGTAGCTGGTTAACATTGGTCAAGATCTCAGTTTTCCTGGCTGAGTTTCCTCTAGTGTTTTGATAAAAAGTTGATTATATATTCCAGCTTTTGTTTTTGCCTTTGTCTCTGCATCTACCCTTTATCCCTTCCCAAATATTGTATACGTTCTTGATCACCATACATTTGTTGTAAATACAAAGGTCACAGTGTGTCAAAGTATGACCTGAACATTTCCGGGATTTCCTCTTGTGTCCATTGTTATGTCCCTATTTTCATTTTTGATTTTGTGAATTGGCATGTTCTCTCTGTGCTTTTTCATTAGTTTATATAAAGTTTTATCTATCTTGTTGATTTTTATGTAAAATCAACCCTTTGATATATTGATTTTTTTGCATTGTTTCCCTGGTTTCTGTTTTATTGATTTCAGCCCTCAAATTTATTATTTTCTGGTGTCTACCCCTCCAGGATGAGTTTGCTTCTTTTGGTCCTAATGCTTTCATTTGGGGTATTAATTTTCTGTTGTGACTATCCTCTGTTTTTTTCATAGGGGCACATAGTGCAATGAATTTCTCTGGTACCACTGCTTCCAGGGTATCCCATTAGTTCAGGTATGTTGTGTCCTCATTCTTTTTTAATTTTAGGATGTCCTTAATTTCTTTATTACTTCTTTGATGCAGGTATGGTGCAATTGAACATTGTTCAGTTTCCAAGAGTTTGTAGATATTCTGCAATTTGTGTTGTTTTCCAATTTTAAAGCATGCTGGTCATATAAGATACAGGGGACTATTCCATTTCCCTTGTATATGTTGAGTTTGTTATGCTACCTAATATTTGGTCGATTTTAGAGAGGGTTTCATGTGGAGCAGAGAAGAAGTTATATTCTTTTGTGTTTGATTGGAACGTTGTATAGATGTCTGTTAAACCCAATTGAGACAAAACTTCTGTTAATTCTTTTGTTACTTTGTTAAGTTTGTGACTGGTGGTCCTATCTAGTGGTGACAGTGGTGTGTTGAAGTCTCCCAATATAAGTGAGTGAGGTTTTATGTGAGGTTTGAGTTTTACTAGTGTTTCTTTTATTAATGTGGTTGCCTTTGTATTTGGATCATAGTTGTTCAGAATTGAGACTTTGTATTGAGGGATTTCTCCTGTGATGGATACAGAATGACTGTTTTCATCTCTTTTGATTAATTTGGTTGTAAGTCTAACTTGTTAGATTTTAGGATAGCCACACCAGCTTGTTTCTTGGGTCCATTTGATTGGAAGATCTTTTCGTAGCCTGAGATAATGTCTATCTTTGAAGCTTAGATGTATTTCTTGTATGCAGCAGTGAGATGCATTCTGTCTCCATATTCATTCTGTTAGCCTGTGTCTTTTTACAAGCAAGTTAACACCACTAATCTTGAGTGAGAGTAAGGACCATGGATTGATAATGCTTGTTTGTTTTAGATTTGTTGTTGGCAGGGGTATTGTGAATTTCTTAGTCCTGCTTTACCCTTGATTTGTGGAGAAGTGGATTATCTGTTGCCTACATCTTTGTGAGCATAGTTAATTTCCTTGAGTTGGAGTTTTCCTTCCAAATTTTTCTGGATTTGTAGATATGTATTGTGAAAATCAGGCTTTGTAATTAAACATCTTGTTTTCTCCATCTATAGTGATTTAGAGATTTGTTTGGTATAGTAACCTGGGCTGGCATCTGTGTACTCTTTTTACTTTTACAATATCTGTCCAGGACCTCCTCGCCTTGAGGCTTTCCATGTAGTAGCCAGGTGTATTTTTGATTGGTCTGCCTTTATATGTTACCTGGAATTTTTCCTCCACTGCTCTTTATTTGTATGTTAGATGTTTTGATTATTATATGATGAGGAGTCTTTTTTTTTTGGTGTTTTGTATGCTCATTGTACTTTCATGGGCATATCATTCTTCAGATTGGGAAAGTTTTCCACAATGATTTTGTTGAATATGTTTTTGGCACCTTTGAGCTGGGCTTCCTCACCTTCCTTTATGCCTATTATTCTTTGGATTGGCCTTTTCACGGTGTTCCACATTTCCTTGATGTTTTGTGTTAAGGATTTGTTGGATTTATGATTTTCTTTGGTCGATGAATCTATTTCCTCTACTTTATCTTCGGTGCCTGAGATTCTCTCTTCCATCTCTTGAATTCTATTGTTTATGTTTGCATCTGTAGTTTCTGATCATTTGCCCAGTTTTTTCTTTTTCCAGCATTCTTTAGTTTACATTTTATTTATTGTCTCCATTTCCGTTTTAAAGTCTTGATCCATTTCCTTCACTTGTTTAATTGTTTTTTTCTGGCTTTCTGTACTTTGTTCAAGAAATTTGTTCCGTTTTTCCATTTTTTGTTTATTTTTATTTCCATTTCATTAAGATATTTTCTCACATCTTTGAGGGCCTCTATCATTTTTTTATGGCAGCAATTTTTAATTTGTTCTTTTCTACTTCATCTGCTTTGTTGATACCGATCTATTTGGTGTAGATTCCATAGATTCTGGTGCTGTTATTCTTGTCGTTCTGTTGTTAGGTGTTTTATTGTATTGCCATCTTCCCATAGCTTCTTCCCTGGTGGTTTTTGGTGGGTCAGAAGTTTGATGTCTGTAGATCTGTATGATCCAAGCTCTCTAGGAGGTCTCTCAAAAGGCAGGGCCTGGCAATGGGGCTATATGTTCGGATTCCAGGAGAAGACTGGAAATGCAAGTGAAAGATATTGAAGGCTGGAACCCAGGATGTACCTTAAGCTGATAGGCAGATCTAGCCTGGGCTTGACACTCTCCAGACGAGGCCTCTTTGGCAGAGGCCCTACAATTGTGGGTCAAGGATCCACCCTGCAGGAACTCAGAGTGGTCCCATGGAGATAGGCAATTCTCAGGCAGGGACCTGAAAATCCGTTAGAGGACTCTAGCCAAGGCCTGGCAATGGATGACAAATACTGGGCTGATACTCTCGATGGTTCTGCACTGATAGGCAGATCTAGCTGGGACCTATCACTATCCAGCTGAGGTCTCTTTAGCAGAGGCCCTGCAATGGGGGCCCTTTCACTCATTATTTTAACAATATAAAAAGCCTCATTGAGAAGATTAATTTCTCTAAATCCAATTCTTCACATTTGCTTCATATTACATAAAGTAATTCATATTGTAGGAAACTGTTAAGACTTTAAACATGTAAGTACCTGGGTTACAGGAATGAGTGCTCACAATATTGTATATTCACATGTGAAAATATGTTTGGTTAAAGATTTGATTTAATTTTAATTATGTAATGTCAGTGCATGGATTTGTGTTTGCTCACAATTGTTCCCAAGAATGTTGGCCTCTTGAGAGATTCTTGTAGCAGGAACTACATAATTTTGTCAAAACCCTGACATAGGTCCTGGCAATGAACGTTCCATAATTTTTCTCGTCCATATCTCTAACCCTGTCTCTATCCTTTCTCTATCATCTTGATATGAAGTGATAGGGAAGAGCTCATGAAAGAGGAAATCAAAATCATGCAAACAATTTGGGGAAGATTTTAGCCATCATACTTTTCTTTAATTTCAATAATCCAATTTTTTTTTCTTTTTTTGTGGAGCATGGTTCTTACTAAGTTCTCTACACCCAAGATAGGTGACAAACTGGTCAGCCCTTCTGATGTAATCTGCATCCCAAGAGAGAGAAAGAGAGATAGAGAGAGACAAAGACACAGAGAGAAAGAAAGACAGCATGAGGAGAGAGAGAGGGAGGAGAGAAAGAGAGATAATGGGAGCAAAAGAGACATCAACCCAAGCTTCTCCACCTTCTGGTTTCATACTCTGTACCAAAGGCACAGCATATAAGACTGGGGATAAAACCTCCCCTATGATTGTTGGCTATGCTTGAAGCTCTGATTGGCTACCGAAGCCTGCGTTACAGGACTAAATAAGCAGAAAAGACACAGAACTTGAGGGCAGGTTTGGATCAGGACTACCAAACATTCTAAAAACTTTGCATAGACAAAGAAGCCATTAGGGTTCCCACGCAACAACCCAGCTCCCTCGGTATGCAGATATTGGTTTAAGTATGGCTTCTTCCTTCTTGCCAGGGATGATATGGAGAGGAAGGATTCAGGAGTTGGTGGGATCAATTTTATCAGGAGGTGTGGTTTACAAGATTTCTGTTAGGTGCCATCCTGTAGAACCTCGGCATCTGTTCCTTGAGAGATGGACAAAGCAGGTTGTGTAAACCTTCAGTCTTAACATTAAGCTGCAGTTGGAGAGAGGATGTTTCAAGTCCTGGCAGTATTTGGTAGCATTGTTCCAAGCCCTGCACTCAGGGTGTCAAGGGGGGGGGGCTACCCTGGATTCACCTCACTTCAGACTTCACCCTTGAATGGCATGCCATTGTGTCCCCAGAGTAATGGAAAGGGACAAGGTCTCCTGAGAAAATTGGGAGCATTGGGTGAGGGGAGGGAGAGTCAGGACAAAAAGAATGGGAGAGGAGAAGAAGAGGCATCAAGTAGACTGAGTTTTGGAAACAATAGAGGAGATCAACAAAAGCGATACCATATTAGATGGAGATATAATATGTGGTAAGAGAAATCTGACACTAGGAAAATTTTCAGAGATCTACAAGGATGACCCAAAATAAGAATATAAGCAATAGTGGAGAGGCTACCTTAAATGCCCTTCCCTATAATTAGATTGATATCTACTTTATAGGACATTCAAGAGCCTTCATCCAGTAGTTGACAGAAACAGAAGCAAACATACTCAGATAAGCACTAAGTGGAACTCCTGGAATCCAGTTGCAGAGAGGGAGGAGTGATAAGTACAGGGGTCAAGTCCAAGTTCGAGATACCCACAGAATCACCTAAGCAAAACAATTTGGAGCTGATGCACCCTAGTCTGATATTTGGGTAAACATAATATGACTGACCTAAAACCCCTGAAAGTGCATCTCATTTAGAAGGCCTGGTAAGTCTTCGGGACCTCTGACAGTGGAATGAGGATGTATCCCTGATGTATGAAAGACTTTAGGAGCCCATTCCCCATGGACATATACTCACTCAGCCTAGACACATGTGGTGGGCCTTGTCCCTGCCCAAAATTACTTTGGGGTTGGTGCAGACATGAGAGGGAGAGGGAACAAAGATGGATATGTAAAATAATGTTGATTCTATTTTAAAAGAATTCATTAAAAGTTAGAAAAATAAATAAGGTGGGGTCAGTATATTAGCTAACATTTGCTGGTGCCATGTCCCTGAAGATCCAGAGCTTTGGGTAAGTTTATGGACACTGTCCTGAAGCAGTCACAGACTAACTTTGACTGTGTTATTAACACCATACCCCAGGGACCACTTTCATCTTGGGTGACTATAAAATCCTGAAATTCTTAACACCAATCTCTATGAATCATCACTAAAGGCATCTGCCACCATGACTGGTTTCATGGCTTCAAGTTTACTTACATTAGAATGACAGGATAAATAACATTAAGAATTATACTTAACTGTATACAAAACCTCTTAACTCTGTGAACCTGGCTGTCACTATTAGCAGTAATAGACAGAACTCTTCCGAGGCATTTGGTGAGTTTTAACAGACTAAATGATAAGGAAAAATGATATTTCCCATATTTGGAAGACAATGGACTTTGAGGCAGAAAATCTGCATTTGTTGGGTACCTTCTTCTGTTACTGGAGTTAGGACCAGAGCCTATTGTTTGTCTACACTAACAACCAGGCTCAGTCATTCATCATAAGTGAGCCAAGCTAATGAACTAACTTCTCTGTTGACAAGCCAAACTACAATGCCAGCACTCTGAATTCAAGGGGGACAGATATCTCTCATGTCCTAGGACAGACTAATCTATAATGTGAGTTCTATTTAAAACAGGAAGTCACAGTAATACTATACAAAAGTAAAATTAATGAAAATTTAAAGCATATTTATTCAGTTTGAGCACTTATGAAAACAAAAAAGAAAACAGTAAATAATCTATACCAAGGGTCTTAATAGACTTAGAATGCAAATATATGCAAAACAAAGCTAAATATGGAATTTTCCCCATCTCTAAAACACTCACTCAGTTCCTATTTCTGCTATAAGGTGGTCATATAAGAAGTCAATGTTTCTTTCATAGAGACATTTACATTTGAAAGACTCAAGACTTTTTCTACAATGTGACTCCCTGGAAAATGAGAATTTATGAGTCTACAGTTGCCCTGGTCATAGGCTAAAAGTGGACCCCACAAATTTGACTTATGATCTCCACACAAATGTCATGGTCTAAAAAGTGGTAATCAATTTACAGACACATACATACAACAGAATTTGTTGTGTTTCTTTTTTGGTAAAAATTTCTTCGCCATGGTATTTTATCGCATCTTTGCATAATCCACTTTGAAGGCAGTACTTCAATTTGAAGTACCCATGGTAAAATAGTGAGGACATGAAGATGCGTGGAATTTGAAGTTCTAATTACTTATATTCATATCCACAGCACAATAAGCTATGTTGTGGAGTAATGTCATGTGCCACAGGGTTACTGATGGTGCCTGAGTGAGTTATAGCATTTTTAAGATGCAGATCAAACAAAATTCTCCAGCACCTGTGGAGCAAAGTGTTGTGGACAGGAATTTGTAGGACTGTAATCGGAAACACCAGCTCAGTACCATGTCCATTTCTGAATCAGTGAGTTTGGACAAGTGGAAGACTATCTATCATTGATGAAAGGAAGACAAATATATATTATGATGTAAGGCAGACAGATTCAATCAATACTGAATGCTCCATTTCATTCATGCACCTGACTTAAGCAGTCAAACAAAGGTGGGGCAGTGGAAGGGGACTTCTATTTATATGTATAAAGGGAAAACAGAATTTGCTTCCCCTAATGCTAAAGGCACTCCATAACTGTACATAATATCTGCTTTCAGGCTCCCAATAGCTGCACTTACTCCCTTTCTTCAGGGTTTGTGTAAACCTGTCTAGTCCCAAATCAACTGTTATTTAGATAGGAGACACTCATCATCAAGGCCCCAGAGGCATATAGCAGGAAAGATAATGTATTAAAGACAATAGGAATTATTGGAGCACTTTGAACTCATGACAAGTTGGAATGGATTCCCATATAGGGGTTGAGAAAGATCAAAGTGGCAGAATAAATTCCAGGACTACCAACACCACACAGAAACCTTGTATGCAAATAGATGATGAGATCTACCTTCAACTCCTTGGTGGCAGTGCACATGTTTAATCCCAGGAAAAAGGAGGCTGCCTGATTTTTCTGGGGTTGAGGAAAGCCAGACCCACAGAATGAGTTTCAGGCCTACACAGATAAACTGTGTTTTGATGACAAAAAAGAAAACAAATCACATCCACCTTCTGGTCATAGCCTGCACATATAAAGGGTATTGAAGGAGGAAGCTCTCCCTCTTTGGCTGCTTATACTAGCTCTGGGTACCAAGTTTATTCCTTTACTACCATTTGAGCCTAGTTGTTTGAAATCCATCCCAATAAATTAAAGGACTGTGGTACTCTCCAGATTCCCATTGGTAGGCAACCATTGGTGGAATATCTATATCACAGCTTGCTAGACATTTTAATAAAAACACTTTCTACATATAGGTGAGATTCTTCCAACGTTCCTTTTAATGTAGAGAACTTTAATTAATGAAGCTGTTTTTTTTTTGTGTTTTCTTTTTTATCTGATCACTGAATATGTATTGGCTAGCAATATTGCTCACAAATAAATACTTCCTAGTTCAGTTCATGTCTAAATATTCAATTTTCCATGAAGACTACTCTTATTATTATTATTCCTTTGCCAAGTATTTGCTCTCAGGGATAAAACTCTACATCCATGGATCCATTACCCAGCTTTCCGATAGGAGATATGTCTATTATATTTTTTTGAGACCTGGTCCCTGCTTTCCTTCCTCATTGTCTGAAGTTCCTGTGACAACCAGGAAAAGCAACTTTAGTTCACATAAATTCAGTGTCAAACAAATACCAAATATCACATTTTGTATCTCTAAATCTCTGTGTAGTAAATAAATATTCTGAGCTCCTTTCCAACATGTTCACCAAGAATAACTCAACCCACTTAAGGAAATATAGTTAGTTAGCCACACTTTGTTTAGGAGGAAGAAAGGAAAATGCCTGTGGACTGCAGGAAGATAGCAGGGGTCATGTATAGGACAAGTGCTATAGAAATGCACATTTCTGCTTATGTGGAAAAGTCATTGACTGGGGTAGAAGGCAATCAGAAACCATTGTAATGAGTACTTTGCAACCATTTGGGGGGTATTCCTATCACTCAGGCCTTACTAGCCATTCAGGCCCCTAGGTGACCTACCTGTCAGAAGAAGTGCAGGGCACTTCTGGCCTGGGATTGAAGAGAAACTGGAGCCAGTGGTTTTGTGTACTGTCCTTTAAGGAAGGGCAATTTGGAAAACCACAGCATGGTGAGTAGAAAGTCTGCTGTCCTCAGATGGGTAATTGCAGATTATGACGTATTGGATCCAGTGTGGAGGGTATTCCCTGGTTTTGGGTGGGAAACTCGAGCCAGACTACCTTTCCCCTGAGTTGTCATACAGTCCATAAAATTCCCAGAAGGGAGAGGCAGGCCTCTAAATATCTGTTCTGTGAGCTGTATCAGCTATGAGCCCTGGAAGCAGGGAAGTTTGTATAGAAACATCTGTTTAGTCAACTTCTACATACTTTTGGTGCACCCATTGAAAGCATGGCAACAAACTTCCAGAGGCCTTTTAGTTAAGTACCTTTTAGAAGTTCAGCACTTTGCATTTTAATTTTATGTGTAAGATCCATTTATTGTTAATTTTCTGTAGGTTGTAAAAGGCATCTCTCATGTAAGGGTAGCACTTCACTATTGAGCAGTGATGTACAGGAGTAGAATTTGTAACACAAAGGATTTACAAATGCTTTGGAGATAATATGTCTCACAAAGTAGAATTTAACTGAGGTAGGACTGCCTCTAAAACACACAAATATAAGTGTATGCTGACCAGTCCTGTTTGAATTTTGAATCCTAGATACATATTTGTTCACCATGATTTTCCAGACCTTTGACTCCAAACCATTACAAAGAAGCAACTCCTGTTTTAAAACAGCATCTAGTCCCTTACTGATATCAAAAAAACTGTCCCATAACAAGATGCTCACAGAGATTTTAAAGGTCAGCAAGCAACGTTAAGGCCTAGTATGCCATATAGTTGCAGTTTTTCACTCCAGAAAAGCATAGTTCTACCAGGTAGGCAATAAGACACTAGATTTTAAAAAGTAAACCAATGATATATGAGTAGCCTGATAAAGCACAGATTTCATTTAGGTTCTCAGGCAGAGATGAGGAACATCCTTGGGAGAGATAGTAACAGCCTGGGGCTTAGACTTTGGGAGCTTTTCCTAATGGCTTAGTATATTGACAATAAAACAAAGAACCTTGTCTAAAATCAGGTATTTGCTGGGGAGAGCTGGTAATTGTTTGGAACAAAGCCTTTGTGGACAGGTTGCTTGAGGTCTGTAGCTTTAAACTACATAGAGCTATGTTTCTCAATCCCAAGGCCACTGTGGCCTTAGTCAGCAATAATTATGATATACCCTGTGTTCCCCTTGTGCTGCATTGTTTTACTGGGGTTCTCCTGAGTTTGTCCCATTGAATAAGTTTCTACTGACTATACAGAAGTCTCTCCTTTGCTTCCCTTTCATGCCTGGAAGGAGTGTACAAGAGTCTATTCTCCTTAAGAACCTTACTTGGCATTCGGGAAACTTCTCCCCATTCCAGCTTTTTCTTTTTTTCTGTTTTCTTTTCTGTCTTTCTTTCCTTTTCTTTTCTTTTCTTTTTTTATATTTTCTACCTTCTACATTTCCCAACAACTTCAACTCAGGATCCTAAATGTGAAGCAGGTCCCTCAGTTTCAGGTATCTGATGTCCTTAAGAAACAGTACTAGGAAAGCATTTGCTGTGTAATCCTCCCATCTTCCTTAGGAGCTAGAAATGTAGTGTCCAGTCTCTACTGAAATTGTTCAATATCTAAAATGGAGATTGAACTTAAAATACATTTAAGAAGGATACAATATATGAAATGCAAAATATATCTAGGTTGGGTCCTGTGTATTTTCCAAGATGGATACATGTTATGTTAGATGTATTTGTTTTTGTAGATCTCCTCTGTCGGTGAAGTGATCTCCATGGGATGTCATATTAACGCTACAACAGATGCATTTTCATCCTGTTAGAAGAATGTTTATAAAGAAAGCTCTTATGTTGATTCAGGTGGCATTAGTTGAAGTCTGTTGCTCTCCAAACAATGAAATCAAACATTTATAGACAATATTTGGGAATTTGGGCATCGTTCTTTCCAAACTACTTCCTACTGGTAAGAGGCGCTGTCATGGGGGATTCTAAGAAGATGCAGAAATCCTGGCTGTAGTCTGTGAGGCTGCCATGTCCAGCTCTTTTGAATGTAGGATCACCTGGTGCTCTGTTTCAGGCAGTCTGGCTTGATCAAACCACAGTAGTCTGGAAAGAATCCACAGCTTTTCATTTTCTGTGGAATCAAAAATAGAAATCCTTTCCCCAGTAACTTGTCCTTCAACTTAAATTTTGGAGTCAAAGCATTTTTTTTAATTTAATTTATTATTTTTTGTGTCGATCCCAGTTCCCTTTCCATCCCTCCCTCCCTTCCTCCCTTCCTCCTTCCCTTCCATTTACCCTCTCTGCCCTCTCACATGCACTTTAACCACATTCCCCTCCTATCCCCCCACCCCAATTCCATATGTAGGGGAATGCCATCCAGTACGGGTCATGTAGATCTGACAGGTCATGTGAAGTTGGGACTAGGGCTTCTCACCTGTCTTTAGATTTAGGCAGTTATCCCACCATAGAGGATGTGTTCGCAAAGTCCTTTTGTGCACCAGGGATACATCCTGGCTCCACTTTCTGAGGTCCCTTAGACTGCTCAGTCTTCTGGCTGAGACCCATATTCAGGGGGACCTGAGTCAGTCCCGTGCTGGCTTCCTAGCTATCAGTCTGGTGGCCTGTTAGCTACTCCTTGTTCAGGTAAGCTGTTGGTATTTGTTTCTGCCACCTGGTCTTGTCCACTCCATCTGCATTGGGGTTCAACTTCGACTCAGTGTTTATGTATGGGTGTTTTATTTTGTTTCCAACAGGCATTAGTTGAGAGCTCCATGGGTAAGATAATTGTTGATCTCACTCTTTGGAAAGGGCATTTATGGTAGCCTTTCCACGGAAGCTCAAATTGTTAGTTGGCAGCAGTCTTGTAGTTCTCTAGACCATTCTTTTCTTTGTGTTCAAATTTATCTTTAAACCAATATTGGCTCCCTCTTTTTGTTCTCTCTCTCTCTCTCTCTCTCTCTCTCTCTCTCTCTCTCTCTCTCTCTCTCCTGTCTTCTATTCCTAACCAGGCTCAATCTTCCTGGTTGCACATGTTTTCCTTTCCTCCCACTCATATTCTTCTTCTTTCTACATTTGGTACCCCCCCCAATTCCCCAGAGCTCTGGGAGACTTGTCCCTTCGTAGTTCTGTGACAGATTTTATATGAAACTCTTATAAAACACCTTGTATCCTAGTTCCTCTGGTGGTGTGAATTATAGCCTGGTGATGCTTTGATCTAAGTCTAAATTCCATATATCAGTGAGTACATACTGTGTTCCTCTTATTGTGATTGGGGTACCTCATTCAGGATGGTTTCTTCAAGTGCCATCTACTTGCCTGCGCATTTCAAGATACCATTTTTTTTTCTGCAGAGGAGTATTCCATTGTGTAGATGTGCCACATCTTCATTATCCATTTTTCAATTGACATGCATCTAGGTTCTTGCTATTACCAATAGTGCTGCTATGAACATAGTTGAACAGATGGCTTTGTTGCATGGATGTGAACCCTTTAGGTATATGCCTAAGAGGGGCACTGCTGGGTCCTGTGGCAAACTAATTCCCATTTTCCTGAGGAACCGCCATGCTGATCTCCAAAATGGCTGTATGAGTTTGCACTCCCACCAGCAGTGGAGGAGTGTTCCCCTTTCTTCACATCCTCTCCAACATGAGTCATCATTGGTGTTTCTAATTTTAGCCATTCTCACAGGAGTAAGATGGTATCTCAAAGTTGTTTTGATTTGCATTTCCCCGATAGCTAAGGATGTGGAGCATTTTCTTAATTGTCTTTCAGCCTTCTTGATTTCCTCTACTGAGAATTCTTTCTTCAGTTCTGTACCCCATTTTTAATAGGGTTCTTTGGTGTTGTGTTGACGAGTATCTTGAGTTCTTTGTATATTTTGGAGATCAGACCTTTGTCAGATGTAGGATTAATGAAAATCTGTTCCCAGTCCTTGGGCTACCATTTGGTCTTGTCCACTGTGTCCTTTGCCTTACAGAAGCTTCTATGTATGAAGAGGTCCCATTTATTAGTTGTTTCTCCCAGTGTCTCTGCCCCTGGAGTTATATTCAGGAAGCGGTCTCCTATACCAATTTGTTCAAGGGTACCTCCTACTTTCTATTCTAAGAGGTTCAATGTGGCTGGATTGATGTTGAGGTCTTTGATCCATTTGGATTTAAATTTTTGCATGGCGACAGACATGGGTCTATCTGCAGTCTTCTATACACCCTCATCCAATTGTGGTAGCACCATTTGTTGAAGATGCTGTCTTCATCCCACTGTATAATTTTAGCTGTTTTGTCGAAAATCTGGTGTTCATAGGTATGTGGGTTAATATCATGATTTACAATTCGATTCCATTGGTCGACCTTTCTATTTTTAGGCCAATAGCATGCTGTTTTCAGAACTACAGCTCTGTAGTAGAGCTTAAAGTCAGGAATGGTGATGCCTCCTGACATTCTTTTATTGTAAAGGGTTGTTTTGGCTATCCTGGGTTTTTTTGTTTTTCCATATTATGTTGATTATTATCCTTTCAAGGTCGGTGAAGAATTGTGGTGGGATTTTAATGGTGATTCCATTGAATCTGTAGATTGCTTTTGGCAACATTGCCATTTTTACTATGTTTATCCTATCTATCCAAGAGCATGGGAGATCTTTCCATTTTCTGGTATCTTCTTTAATTTCTTTCTTTAGAGCCATAAAGTTCCTGTTATATAGGTCTTTTACTTGTTTGGTAAGTGTTAAACCAAGAAACTTTATGCTGCTTGTGGCTATTTTAAATGGTGAGGTTTCTCTGATTTCTTTCTCTTTGTTGTCTGAAAAAATAGGGCTATTGATTTTTTTTTTTGAGTTTATCTTGTATTATGCTAGTTTGCTGAAGGTGTTTATCAGCTGTAGGAGTTCCATGGTAGAGTTTATTGGGTCGCTTATGTAAACTATCATGCCATCTGCAAATAGAGGCAGTTTGATTCCTTCCTTTCCAATTTGGATCCCATTGATATCCTTTTGTTATCTTATAGCATTAGCTAAAACTTCTAGTACGAAATTGAAGTCATATGGAGAGAGAGGGCTGCCTTGACTTGTTCCTGATTTTAGAGGAATTGGCTTAAGTTTCTCTCCATTCAGTTTGATGTTGGCAGTTGGTTTGCTGTATATTGCTCTTATTATGTTTAGGTGTGTTCCTGTTATCCCTGACCTCTCCAAGACCTTTATCATGAAAGGTTGTTGAATCTTGTTGAAGGCTTTTTCAGCATCTAGGGAGATATTGATATGGTTTTTCTTTTTCTGTTTGTTTATATGGTGGATCATGTTGATAGATTTTTGTATGTTAAACCATGCTTGCATTCCAGGGATGAAGCCTACTTGATCATGGTGGATGATTTCTCAGATGTATTCTTGAATTCGGTTTGCCAGAATTTTATAGAGTATTTTTGCATTGCTATTCATCAGTGTTATTGGTCTGTAGTTATCTTTCTTAGTTGTGTCTTTTTGAGGCTTGGGTACCAAGGTTATTGTGGCCACATAAAAAGAGTTTTGCAATGAACCTTCTGTTTCTATTTTGTGGAACAGTTTGAGAAGTAGTGGTATTAGTTCTTCCTTGAATGTCTGGTAGAATTCTGCACTGAATCCATCTGGCCCTGGACTTTTTTTTTTTTTTTTTTTTTTTTTTTTGTTGAAAGGCTTTTGATGACTGCTTCTATTTCATTGCGATTTATTTAAGTTGTTTGTCTGTTCTTGATTTAATTATGGTAAGTGATGGTTATCCAGAAACATCCATTTCCTTTGAATTTTCAATTTTTGTGGAATACAGGTTTTCAAAGTATGACCTGAAAAATGTCTGTGTGTCTGTTTTTATGTTCCCCATTTCATTTCTGATTTTGTTAATTTGCATGTTCTGTCTCTGCTTTTTCGTTAGTTTGGATAAAGGTTTGTCTATCTTGTTGATTTTCTCAAAAAACCAACTCTTTGTTGCATTGATTTTTTGTATTGTTTTCCTGGTTTCTATTTTGTTGATTTCAGCCCTCAAGTTGATTATTTCCTGGCGTCTACTCCTGCGTGGTGAATTCGCTTCTCTCTGTTCTAAGGTTTTCAGTTGGGCTGTTAATTCTCTGTGACTATCCTCTGTTTTCTTCATATGGGCACTTAGTGCAATGAACTTCCCTCATAGCACTGCATTCAAGGTGTCCCATAAGTTCGGGTATGTTGTGTCTTCATTCTCATTGAATATTAGAAAGTCCTTAATTTCTTTCTTTATTTCTTCTTTTACCCAGGAGTGGTGCAATTGCACATTGTTCAGTTTCCATGAGTTTGCAGGTTTTCTGCTATTTGTGTTGTTGTTGAATTCCAATTTTAAAGCATGGTGGTCCAATAAGATACAGGGTATTCCTATTCTCTTGTATCTGTTGAGGATTGTTATGACACCTAGTATGTGGTCGATTTTAGAGAAGGTTCCATATGGAGCAGAGAAGAAGGTATATTCTTTTGTGTTTGGATGGAATGTTCTATAGATGTCTGTTAACCCCAGTTGAGCCATATATTATGTTAGTTCTTTTGTTCCTTTGTTGAGTTTCTGATTTGTGGTCCTGTCTAGTGTTGAGAGTGGTGTATTGAAGTCTGGCACTATAAGTGTGTGAGGTTTTATATGAGCTTTGAATTTTAGTAGTGTTTCTTTTACATATGTGGGTGACTTTGTATTAGGGGCACAGATGTTCAGAACTGAGACATTGTGTTGATGGATTTCTCCTGTGATCAATACCAAGCTCCAGTGATTTTCAAGGAAGTAATAATTAGATAATTAAATAATGCCACATGATTATCTCCAAGGTAGGTATTGCCAGACTCCAGTCATGAAGGACAACACCCTCTTCGATTTAAACAATTAATATATAATTAAAGTAAATGAATAATGACATGGTGGTACATACTTAAGTCCCACATGGAGAAGTCAGACTGATCTCTTCCTGGAATAATGATTTATTTAAAAAATTAAATTGATAATTAATTAGTTGGCATTTTATATTAACTCTGACAAGATTGCAACAAAGTCGTAAATCTATGGCTGATGCAATGATCTATTAAATAGCTAATCAGGTACTGTGATGATGTTACATCATTAACTCCCAAAATCTGAATCCAAATGGACTTATGGTCCATAACATCATCCTTATTTTAAATATGTCTTAAAGGATGAATTTTTATTTAATTTCCTAATTTTACAGTTAAATAAGTAAGTGTAGTATTAGATGATGTGATGGTATGGCATGATTGACTCCTAAAAGGAGACTCAAAACTCCAGTGATCACTGAATAAATAAGGATATATTTTCATAATTCAGTAAATAATAATTAAGAAGTCGAAGATGTTTTATACCTGACTCCTACAAGCTCAAAACTGAAGAGATCATTGAGTTTTTAATCATATATTTGAACCAAAAAATGAATGATTAATGAGATAATTTCTCATAATTCACCCATAGAGAGATAACAAAATGATATCAATATTAATTTAAATAAATAAATAATGAAATCACAAGAAACAATTAACACCATCAAGTTGGATCCAGACTCCACTCTTCCTGGAGTAGAAAAAGACAGATTTGAGTAATGAAATAATCAGATAGATAGATCTTCTGTCACAGTTGAATGAAACACGGCAGCACCAAATTTCATGTTTCACAGATTTTATAATGAAATAATTTAATAGTTACATCTTTAAATATAAAAGTAGGTGAACTCTTTTGTATCATCAATTCATGGGCAGACATGGCAGACATGATAAATTATGCTGTCATCACGGATTTTTAAAATTCCATAAGTTAAAAATCAGATAATCATACTGTCTTGCCTGATTAACATCATCACCAGCACATTAATCTCTGTTGTGGTGCAGCAGGACCTGTGCTGATATGCCCATACCTGGCGTAGCAGTAGTAGCTAAAATGTTGCTATCATCTGACGAGATGTCTGCAGCAGGGGCAACGCCAGCAGAGCTGAGAGAGAGCATTTCTTTCGTGTTCTGCGTTATCATTCTTTGGCGAGTTCTCACTGATGGTGCCGACCTCCTTGTGCCACTACTTCTTCTAATCATAGATCACAGCCAATGTGAAGATGTGGAGGAAGAGCAGGGAGTCAAACACCCAGACCACCATGCCTGCCTTGGTGAAGTCCTTATACTTCTTGGAGGTCACCCTGGAATCTTCTGGACTCGATCATCCAGGATCCCTATTATTCTGGGTGATGCATAGGTCATTCAGCAACTGCTGTGTCCATATCTGCAAACTTCTAAGCCTTGTCCCTGACAGATATTTGCACCCTAATCGGGATCGATGATATCATTGTCTGTCGCTTAAATCATTTAAATAATTAAATAAGTCAGTAATAGATACCTGTCACAATAAAGAGGCTATGTAGCATTTAACTTGCAGTGAAGCATGGCCAGACTCCAGTCATGAAAGATGTCATCATCATCAATTTAAACAATTAATCACAAAATGTGATATTGCACATTATCTCCACAAGAGGGAGCTTTACAGGTCTCTTCAAAGAAAGGAGGATTATTGGTTTACATAATTATACAAATATTTACCTTAGCTTGGGTATTATTATGAATTGTCAATTTCAATAATTTATGTAATTAGATGATGTGTCGTACTTGACCCCAATACGTGGCACTAAATTCCAGATGTCATGAATGATATAATCATTGTTTTCTATAACTAAATAATCAAATAATGAGTTGATGTAACATCATCCACTTCCATAAGTTGGCTCATGTCTCCTTTTAAATTTTGATTTTATTAATTGTTATATCCTGTCTGTTCCTTAGTTTTGATAATGTTTTGTCTGTATGGTTCATTTTCTCACAAAAATCAAATATATTTTTCATTCAATAATTTTTTTTACTTTATTTCTAGTTTGTTAATTTGAACCATGATTCAATAGTATCTTCCTGTCTATTCCTCTTGGGTACATTTCCTGATCATGTGTTTGGGACATCAATATTAAGAATTAACATGTCATATTTGTGTTTTCCTTTGAATATGAATTGTTCTTCCCAATTTCTTTTAATTAATTTTTGTTTGAACCCAATATTGGTAGATACGAAAAACACTCAAGAAGGTTTCTTGTAAAGAGTAGTAAATACATTTTAGAACTAAATGCTACAAGAAATGTACTCAGCTAGAGATGGGGAGGGTCAAATGGGAGAGTTATGTGGGAAGAAGACAAATAAGGAAAGCACATAATCACAAGTATATAAAGATTCCACGATGGAAACCAATATTCTGTATTTAAACTAAAACTAAAATTTAAAATTAATAGTTATTGAGGTATATCATTGGGAAGTGGCACTTTATACTAAATTGAACAAGCTGAATTAAATTCCACTGTCCCAAGTAGCTAGTACCAACTCCTTAGTGTTTCCTTTTTAAAATCTCTATGATAGCACATGTTTACAGGCATGTGCTTGATCACAAAAAAAAAAAACTACACATGTAATTAAACTACACAAGAAAATATCTTTCAATTAAAAATTTAAATTAGGAGCAGTAGAGCTAGATCAGAGGCAAAATGTATTTACTGCTATTGTCAAATACGTGTGTTTACTTCCCAGTATCCATGCCTAGTGGCTTATAAACTTGTATAACTCCAGCTGCATGTAATCCAGTGCACTTTTATGGCTGCTGCAAGCAGTCACATGCATTGTATGCAAAATTCACATAAGGAAAGCAAATATTTGTATTAAAAAGTTATTAAATAATGAACTCAACAAAGTATCAAGATACAATAAGGCAAGGTTTGAAAGGGTAATGGGGATAAAATTATTTTCAGTGCCAGTCTAGAGGACCTGAGTTAAATGTCTGAGATTTATGGTGGAAAGAATAGGCTCCAAAAGTTGTCTTCTGGTCTACAAATAAACACACAAACAAATATACAAACACACTCACACACACACAAACACAGCCTCTGAGGGTGTGAATACACCCAACAAGCTGAAAAAACCTTGAGTGTTGTTTATTAAAGTTTAATAACACTGTGCACCACAAATACTCCTTGTTGGAGAAAAGAAATCACCAGTCAGAAAAGAGAAAAGCCCATCCCCAAATTGTTGTACATGAAAGACATATTGCAAACAAGTTTTCCCCTGGGAAAAATTGTAAAAGAATTCCCTTAGGGCAAGGCTTGAAGTGTAGGAAGACAATTAGGTCACATGGGGTATTTTTTTTTTTTTATCATTTTGAGGTATAAATGAAAACGTATTTGCTGCAGGGTTCTTTTGTTTGCTTTTCCAGACTTGGGTTATCTGTGAATCCCAGGCTGTCCTGGAAATCATACCTAGCCTCAAATAGAAAGATTTCCCTCTGCCTCCTGGTAGCTGGAATGAAAAGGCCTGTGTCACTCCACATACAGCTAGTGTCCCTTGTAACTTTTTATGATTTCAATGTTTTGTAATTAACAAGGGAAATAAAATAATAATTGTATTATTGGGTTCTACCTCCCGAGGGGTTGTGGGCAACTTGGCCCTCTTCCTGCTCCCAAACACTCTTCTTCCTGCCCTGGTGGTTTCTCCTCAGCACCTGACTATCATCCCACACAAGTCCTCTCCAGGGCCTGTGTTTTCTTCTTAAGGAACTTTTTCAGGTCACATGGCACTCTAATGCTCAGGTTCCTTCCATGCACTGGAGTCGATCTTCTCTGCTTGCCACAGGTGACCTTCCCTTCCCTCCTGGATATGTCATTCAGAGATGATCACTTTACACTGACATCTCAAAGGTTCTCAAAGTTTGGATGGCTAATCCATGCATTCATTAAGTGACTGCATAAAGTTCATGCATGCAAAGTCCACGAGGACCTGGGCCAATGGAACCCCCATAACTCCAGTTTCAATGGCCCCAACGGCAGAGCCTGGTTCTAAACTGCTCCCTTCCTCTTTATAATCAAGCACCTTCTGCCAGTTTTCTCTCTCTTTCTATTCCTGCACCCAATTGTTTAACAATTATTCCTTCCTTCACTCTCCATCCCAATAAACTCCTGGAGGTTGGTTGAGTTTTTGGATCCAGTTTCTTTCATTAAAACTTCAGCAAAGTATGACAAGAACAATTAAAAATAATAATAATCTGCAGAATTACTGTAAGTAGTGACTTTGTTGGGCTAGCATAATAGTTTAGGTTAAGAGGACTCCTTCCTATTCCAGAGGACTGGATTTCTACTTGTAGTCCCCAACCCATGTGTCTCTAAAACATCTGTAAAACATCTGTAAATGCAGTATATGGTTTCTCCTGATCTCCATGGGTACTTGCATATGTATTTACATATGTATACATAATTTAAAGTATTAAACACACAAACACACACACACGTTTTCTCTTTGTAGCCCTTGCTGTTCTTAAACTCAGAGATCCAACCCCCTCTGTATCAGTAGTGCTTCATTTAAAGTCTTGAACAACTACTTATTAGATGAATTTTTGTTTTGTGTTGTTATTGTTTTTCGACACAGGGTTTCCTTTTAGCTTTGTAAACTGTTCAAAAATTTTGTCTATAGATCAGGCTTCCCTCAAACTAACAAAGATCCAATGGCCTCTGTCTCCCAAGTTCTGGGATTGAATGCAAGTGCTAGCAATGCCTGGCTACTAAATTCTTTTTTATGTACATTCATTTTCCTGTTGATTACAAAGAAATCCACAAATTAAGTAACTTTAGTAAAGTTCCAGAGCACATTGGTTAAGCAGCTTTGTCTAGACTGTAGGTCACTGCCACACTTCTCTGTGATGTTTTGTTTAAAAATGTGGCCATACATGGATTCTCGTAGCTCAAGCTCAAACTGCCTGTAACTGCAAACTCAGATGGCTAATAACGGAAGATAGCCAGAATTTGAGGCAAGTCTAAGCAAAATAGAAAGACTCTTAAAAAAAAAAAAAAAAACATAAAAAACATGACGAGATTGAGAAACTAAGTGAAACACACTTGTCCCCCCAGCACTTAGGAGGTAGAGGCTGGATTATCAGGACTGCAAGTTCCTCTTTTTCTGAAAGAGAGAACAAGATGAGTGTTCACTATAAGAAATCTTGTTTATGGAAGGAAAACATACAGACAGGCACAAACATTACAAAAAAACATCATCAACAACAACAAAAGAACAAAGCATAACCTTATCATTTTGATACCTATATTTAGTCACTATAGCTTAGCAAGCTGTAACTTACATACTTTGAAAACATAAAAAAAATTTCAAATCGGAGAGTGGGGGGGGGTTGTCTTTTGTAAACCACCCCCCACCCCTTGGGGGGTGGGGGTGGGGGGGGGGGGGAGGGGGGGGGGGGGGGGGGGGGGGGGGGGGGGCCCCCTTTCCGGGGGGGGGCGGGGGGGGGGGGGGGGGGGGGGTTTTTTTGGGGTTTCTTCTTTTTGGGGGGGAGGTTTTTTTCCCCAAAAAACATTTTTCGGCTTATTTGTTTTTCCTGGTCCTTATTTACCGAATGGGAGTATTTTCTGACTGAAAAAATAAAGCTGCAATGTCATCTTTAAACAATAACAAAAGCATATGTAACATATATACACACTCAAATATAGAGACATCCTCTAAAACATTGAATAAAAAAATGAAACCCTAACCCTGACATGTATATGACAAGTGGCACCCTTTGCCTACAAGTTCAGTTTACAACTGGGTAGTGGGGTACCTCTAACCATGATCCAGCAATCCCAGGTTCCACAGAGACTAAGACATTTCAGTAGGCTAATTTATACCAGGAGTTCCAGCCCAGCCATGGCATCAACACAAGAAGTAAAAGAAAATTTAAAATTCAGGTCAGCACTTGGGATATCAGTCAGGAAAAGAGTTGAATCCCCACATCCTCCCTCTACTAACAATTGACTTTTGACAAACACAGATATAATGGAGAAATATGTTGACCCACTTTACAGCTGAACCACCATTATGTAAATTCAGTGATGTCTACTCAGTTATCTTTGGGTACTGGTAGGGTGGATATCTCATGACAATGTCCTCTTGCTTCAATATTAAGATAAACCTAAATGTTGTTCCTGCATGGAAGGTTATTGCAGATTCCATGGAAAGAGCAGGTGACCAAGGTGTGGTATAAACATGCCAGACAGCCAGAACTTGAGTGAGAAGTTTTATTACAAAAGGGGAAAGACAGGGAATTGAAAAGAAAAAAATATATAAAGAGAAACAGGCACACAGAGAGGTGACAGGAGAGAATAGTGAGAAAGGAGCAGAAAGAGAAGAGAGGAGAGAGAGCAGAAATAGCAGCAAGAGAACACAGAGCCTGAAAGAGAGAAGAGGGAGGGAGTGTAAGTGGGCAAGGTCTGCTTTCTAAATGGGACTTCTGCTCCTGTGTGCACACTAGTATTTAAGTAACTCTAGGCAGAGCAGAGAAAATTCTTCAGTGCATTCTCCCATGTAACAGAGTCAGGGTACCATAATGCCTGAGTCTTATAGGTTGATCAGAGGCTAACAAGCTGTTGCATCTAGAAAACAAACCTAGCCATTGATTTTTCCAATAAGTAATGACACCAAGTCAAACACCAGAGTGGCAGCAAAGTAGGTATGAACTTAATTCCTAAACTGCCAGCAGCAACTGCTGTGTCATGAGCTCATTCCATCTTCTGGGTCTCCTTGTGCTAACAGTGAGAGAGATGCAAGATGAAACCAATCATCTGACTCAGCAGCTCATTCCTACATAAAGGAGGACAGAGACAAAGAGCTTCATAGAAGTGTCTGGGAGTATATTCCAGAGAGTAGTGGTGTAAAGGAATTGCAGGCAGGTAGGCACCTCCAAAGGTGTAACCTTTTTAGAGAAGGAGAGATTGAGTGACTAATTGAAAGAAGTGAGAAAATCAATTGGAAAGTACAACACAATGGAAACACTCTCTCATATCCGGAGGGCTGGACTATTTGATTGGAGTGAAATGTGTGGTCAAAGAATCCAGGGAGCAACAAGAATTCTGTATTGGTTCTGCCGTGTGGGCAGGAGCATAAGAGCAAAGACCCCTGTGAACTTAAAAATCCTGGTGAGTGGAAAGGAAAACTGAAACCCAGAGTTTCTGATGCAATGCTTCAATAATACTGAAATAATGAATCCATACTTAATCAGAGCATAACTGTCCTGGGTTTCCCTGGAGAATAGAAAACAAGGGATCAGGTGGTGGATCTAAAAATGGATGCCTTTGCATCTGCTCCACATCTCGGTTGAGCCTCTAATGGCAGCTTTTTAAGGGCAGAGTCTGAACTGAGGTGAGTTCAGATGAGGGTTTGAATTAGGTACACTGAGGTTGGGGATCAGAATGGTGCTACCTGCAACTCACTGTTATGGCTGAAACTTCACTCAACCCTCCTTATCTCCCTACTCAAGGAACAGATGCCTAAGGTCTCCAGACTTGCAGCTAAGAGAAAACTTCTCAACACACATCTCCTGCTGAGTCCACCAACACCTGAAAACTCCACCCCACATTGTCCCTTGCCAGCAAAAAGAAGCCGGGCACAGACCAATGACCCCACACTCAGGGTCTCAGGGTAATTTAGGTGGAAGCCCTGTGGGCTTCTATGTGTATACAAATGGTGGGATTATTTGGTTGCCCTGTTATAAATCCCACTCTCAAGCAGCTGTGTATCTTCTGCTTGCCTGGACCTATCACTTAGGCTATAAGAACCAATCAGAACCTCTAGTGGACCGGTCATTTAGAGGGGAGGGTGTTCTTGTGAATCCAGGCTTTCTGCTCAGATCATCTCATGAAGTTATTTCTTATGTAGTACCTTTGGTTCTGTGTATATGAACAGAAGATGGAGAACCCTGGGGTGGACCTCTCTCCTTCACAATCTGTCTGTAACTCTCTCACTCCCCCTCCATCTATTTCTCACTCCCTTTCCATCTTTCTGTCTCTCACGTCTCTCTCCCATGTAGCAGATCAAATCAGAACGGCAGGGAATGCATCCTTCTAAGCTGGAACTCCTCCGTAGTTATTTATTTTCATCTGTGTAAGTTGTTCCCCAATAATAACTCATTTATCATTTTTCTTGGGGCTAGTGAACTTACTAATGGACCATATCCACATGAATAAATTTTATTAATTAAGATTAAAGTCAAGTATGATGTCTAACATGTTCACAAAATTGTTTACATGATGTGGGTTTCCTCTTCCATGAATTCTTCTCTATTACCTGTTTTCAAGATGACAAAACAGGATTTAAAATATGTACATGTTTAGAAATGTGGATGAACAAATTTATGGCAAGTTCATTGCCATGACCTATGTGAGTTTTCTGAGAACATACTGTACTTCCTCCTACAGGAATACTCAAGGGTGTAATCTTCTTGTGAGAAACCATGAACAATCACAAACTCACACACTGAAATCATATAATTAAAATTAAATCAAAACTCTAAACAGATTTCCATATTTGAATATTTTCTCTAAATGAGTACTCAATCCTGTAACCATTGTGTTGAGGGTTCTAAAGTCTTCAAAGTTTTCCTGCAACATGAATTGCTTCATGTAAAAGAAAGTAAGCGTGAAGGATTGGGCTTAGAGATATCATTCCATCTGAATGAGGTTTTTATGTAAATAAAGACAAGGGTTACCATGAAACATGGTTCCCTTACCAGTAAAATTCCAGGACTTTTTTTCCACATGAGTTTGCAAGTGAGAACAAAACAGAGACATTGTAGTGATTGAACTGATTGTTCACAATTGTCAGATATTTTTCTCTCCAGCAAACTATGTAACTCGATGTGTGTTGAATGAAGATCATACCACATCCTTTCTAGGAAGATTCCTTTCTATAAGGGCTTTCCTAGGCTCACAAAAATTATTGGGATAAGCAAAGTGCACAGCATTACTACAATGGTTACGTTATAGGGGTTCTATGCACTATGATTTTTTTTTTTTTGTGATTATAAAGACTAATGATACACAGAGAGGCTTTACCACATGGGATACATTCAGTATCTTTCAAGTATACATTCTTTTATGACTTAAGAGAATGCTGGGATGTGCAAAGGCTGTATCATATTCATGGCATCCATAAGGTTTCTCTCCAGTATGTGTTCTTATATGACTTTTAAGCATATCATATGTTGTGAAAGCTTTACTACATTGACTACATTCTTAGGGTATCTCTCCAGTATGTGTTCGTTTATGACGTACCAGATGGCTGTGTTGTGAAAAAGCTTTACCACATTGAATACATCCATAAGGTTTCTCTCCAGTATGTGTTCTATGATGAGACTGGAGATTACTGGCACATGAAAACGCTCTACCACATTGATTACATATATAGGGTTTCTCTCCAGTATGTGTTCTTAAATGTCTTTTAAGATGACCATTACTTGCAAATGATTTATCACATTGACTACATCCATAGGGTTTCTCTCCAGTATGTGTTCTATGATGAGACAGGAGATTACTGGCATGTGAAAATGCTCTACTGCATTGATTACATACATAGGGTTTCTCTCCAGTATGTGTTCTTATATGTCTTTTAAGATGACCATTACTTGCAAATGCTTTACTACACTGATTACATCCATAGGGTTTCTCTCCAGTATGTGTTCTATGATGAGACTGGAGATTACTGGCATGTGAAAATGCCCTACCACATTGATTACATACATAGGGTTTTTCTCCGGTATGTGTTCTTATATGTCTTTTAAGATGACCGTTACTTGCAAATGATTTATCACATTGACTACATTCATAGGGTTTCTCTCCAGTATGTGTTCTATGATGAGACTGGAGATTACTGGCATGTGAAAACGCTCTACCACATTGATTACACACATAGGGTTTCTCTCCAGTATGTGTTCTTATATGTCTTTTAAGATGACCATTACTTGCAAATGTTTTACCACATTGAATACATTCATAGAGTTTCTCTCCAGTATGTGTTCTATGATGAGATTGTAGCTTACTGACTTGTGAAAATGCCCTACCATATTGGTTACAGACATAGGGTTTCTCTCCAATATGTGTTCTTTTATAACATACCCCATGACTGTATTGTGAAAAACATTTACCACATTGATTATAGTCTTGTGTTTTCCCTCCAGTATGTGTTCTAATATGTCTTTTAAGCATAGTATGTCTTACAAACATTTTACCACAATGACTACATTCATAGATGTTTTTTATCATGTGTGCTCTTTCACTGAGAAGAAAATGGTGACATGCAAAGACTTCACCATACTGTAGACTTCTATATGGTTTCTCTCCAGTATGAATTTTTTCAAGCCATTGAAGATGCCTGTAACCCACAAAGTTTTTCACACATTCATTGCGTATATTCACAGGATTCGCTCCCTTATGGCTTCTTTCATTTCTGCAAAGATAATTAGCATATGTAAAACTTTACCACATGCATGATACTAAAGAAAGTTATACATGTATAAAATAAAGTTATAATTTGGCCTAATTATAAACAAGAATCAGATCTTGAGTTTTACATTCATAATGCTTCTCTCATGTGGTATTGTTTTGTTTTCATTGAAGATACCTGTGATTCAGAGTAAGAGCCTTTCTTTCATGGCCTTCAATTATGGCATCTATTTACATAAAATCTCCCACATAATTTAAAAAACTGAAAGAACTCAGAGCTTTGCCATATTTATTCCATTTATCAGTTTTTCCTTCATATAAATCATACTACATTGGCTAAATGTACCAGTACAAATGGAAGCATTCAGACATTCCAATGGTCATATGGATTTACTACAGTGTAAGTTGATGGTATCTTTCAGATGACTTAGGAATACTGATAAATTTGAAAGTTGTTTCACACTCAACAAATATCCTCAAAGTGGGGACTACTAAATACCTTTCATTTCTTCTCACTGTCATAAGAGAGAGATGTACATTGCTTCTTTCCACATTCTAAATTCACATGGCTTGTATTTAGAGTAACCTAAATTCTTTTTTTTCCCTACATTTTCTAATACAGAATATCTCTGTGTAAACCCGGCTATTGTGGCACTCACTTTGTAGACCAGGGTGATCACAAACTTAAGGGATCCACCTTGCTCTTGATCATGAATGCTGGAATTAAAGGTATGGGCCACAACTACCTGACTCTACATATGATATGCTTATGATATGCTTAAGAAAACAAATAAAAGGCTTCCATATAGCATTCCCCCTTTGACTTTCTTTAAGTCAACTTTAAGGTTTCTACATAACAACCTTCTTGACACTCATAAAATGACCCTTCCAATATCCATAGCAAAGTCACAAATAGATAAGTAATGCCTTCTTAACTATAGACTTTTTTGTTAGAAGGTCTTGGACATATACTTATCACCTATGCAACATGTATACTGTTTAAAATATTTAAAATATCTGAATAGTATGAAAATAAACAGATTGGCATATCTACAGAATAGATATCTGGGTGCTATAATTCAAAGGGTGGTATCTGTTCAGACATAGTTTCCCTTTCATTTTACAACAATGCCTTGCAAACACAGACAAGCTACCTTTCACTGAGGTACAGGGGTTTGTGAGAAAATGACAATCATCACTGTACTTTAAGCTACACTTATTTTCACTGTTGCTCTTCTTAATCTTTTTTAATTTTTTAAGTGTGACTCTTCAATAAAATTTCCAGGATACATTAAAATATCTTCAGAGTCAAATTTGCATAAATTTGCACATGAAAATTTACCTTCTCTGTCTTCTATCAGTTTGACAATGATCCTTCGTATTATGGTTATCCCAAATGTAGCCTGAAATAACAGAAAATATATGATGTATTCTTGCAAATTGTACAAAATTTAAGTAATAACTTCAATTAACCTTAGAACCATGCCTCACTCACCCAATTTTCCTTTTTCTTAATCAAAATTACAGAGCAGTATCAACAATCAAGTAATATTTGGTCCCTTATTTTAAAATATGAAGGAAAATTCAGTCTTACCTGTAGCAGTGAGGTTCCTGTAGGTGACCAGCATCACATTTGTGTAGAGACACTTCTGAGAAGGATTTAGCAAAGCCCACTCTTCCTCATTGAAGTGGATGTGCACATCGTCATAGGTCACTGCATCCTAAAATAACACATACATGTGTGACAAAGAAGTATAAGACTCAAATTGTAAATGTAAACTTCTTTGACAATATAGTCATATAATCCTTGGTGCTTCTCTCACTTATTTTATACATGTACATTATAATGCATTAACCTAGGCACATTAGAAGTAAACTGAATAAGAGGACTGCATGCACCATTTCTTTGGCCGTTTAAGTAGCATATACCCTGAGAAAGAAATCCCAATAAACAGACATAAAGGGAGAGGCAAGCTACCAGAACAACACTACTGAGAACACATCAGAAATAAATTGTACGATAGGGAGAGTCTATCATAGAAATAAACCAGGTCCTAGAACCAACGTTTGTCTTTGTTAGGTTTTCATTGCTGTGTAAAGACACAGCAGGGTCAGGGCAACACTTACAAGGAAAATATTTAATTGAAGTGTCACACTTAAAATTTTAGAGGTTCTCTTATGACAGGGACATGTCAGCATGGAGGCTGCTGCAGTCCTCGAGGTTAGAGTCCTTACAGCATGACTCAGAGGCAACAGGGCATTGTCTGACACACTGTGCATCATTCTGAGAATAAGAAACATAAATGCCTGACCCTACAGTGATGTGCTTCCTCTAACAGGGTAAAGCCCTTTCCAAAATAGCCACACCACATCTACTATAACTAGTGGGAAGTATGGACTGACAGCTGGGGCACCTTCAAGGCAATAAACTGGACCCTTTGAATGTGGTTGACACTTAGGTGACTGTTACAGGGCCCCTGGCAGTGAAACCAGGACCCATCCCAGTTGCTTGAACAGTGTTTTTGGAGCCCACACCCCATAGTGGGATATCTTTCTCAGTCAAGATAAAAAATAGAGAGGCTTGGTCCTTCCAAAGCTTTGTATGCCAGACTTTGTTGACTCCAGAATGAGGACCTTACCCTCTCTGACTACTCAAAGTTGAAGGGAAGGGAGAGTGGTTGGAGAAGAAGACTGGGAAGGAGGGGTTGGTATGTAAAATGAAAACAAATTAAAAAAAATTAAAATAGAAACAAATTTTATGAGAATCATCCACAAAAAGAGGCTGGTTTTGCTCTCATTGTTGCTTTGTAAGGATGGAAAAACTTAGCCTAATATTTCCTAGACTCTGCCCTGTAGCAGTGAGAAGGCAAAATGTCATTCTTGACCATTTACAACAAGGTGGTTTACCAACAGCATCTGTGAGTGAATGAGAACAGGAAATGGACCTCGTCACACTACCCAGAAGCCCTAGTGAAAGCAGATTTCCTGGGCTAACTGCAGGCTTGGATAGTTCAAATTGATTGGTCTGCACTGGATGCTATGAGATGATTGGTTTGTGATGTGTGGGCTTTGTTGTAACACTATAAAAGCTGTATGAACCCTGTACCCAGGATTCCTACTCCTCTACCCCACATGGAGTATGGCTGTGGACCCCAGTGCACTGGAATATAAAAGACCTCATGCTTTTTCATCAAGACCACTTCTCATGAGTGATTTGGGGGGACACCTTTCCTGAGTCGGGGTGTGAGGGTCCACTCCCTCAGCGGGTCTTTCAGTTTCAGTAACAAGGATTTTGAAAACAAATTCCTTCCCAGTTTTTATGTATTCAGAATGTGTGTGAAAGATGTTTCCCATGTGTAATTATTACATACCATAGTAGAGATTGTCAGATACCCTGCATCTGGAGGTGACGATGTATTGAGCCTAGAAAGGGTTTTGGGATCTGACTCAGGTCATCCCCAAGTAGAATATGTGCTGAGGAAAACAGTAAATGTGATTTCCAGATTGAAAACAACAAGAATAAAACAGAGTACATAAATAAAAATTAAACAATAATCATTGAGAACATGATGCATTAGTATGCATATTCTGTATAAGATAAATTTGCAAGATGACTCAAATACAGTGCAAACTAAATTTCTAGCACCCTATAAAATGATAATTGATTACAAAGATTCATGCAAATGGGAACCAGTTAGAATCCCAATAGAATTATGAAAAATATAGTACATATGTTGATACAGCATGGCTTCTACATCTATAACAACCATGCAGTGATCGAGAGGTGTACAATATTAGGGAAAGAACAAAGGGGAGGAAGAGAACAAAAAATAAGTGGTAAATACCATCAACTTTAAAAAAAAAATAAATACATAAAAACAAGAGAAATTCATCCACCTAACCTGAGATCTTGTGTAATGTTATCCAGCTACCTATGACTCTATGTGTTCACAACTTATATACACAGACTCTAACAAAATTAATGCAAAAGGTCACCTAAACTGTTCTGCTTCTGACCCTGAAGCGACTGATATTTGTTTCAAAGAGAGACACCCCATAGTCTAGATTTCTCTATGCAAATGGGGGTAATATTCTGCCATCATTCATATAATTCTATTTTAATGAACAATGTTATAAATTAATGAGTTCTGTTTATTAAACATATCCCTATAAATAATTGGTATCCAGAAAAAAAGTTTTTAAGAATCTTGGTCCCAAAAAAACCCACAGAGGGCATACAATCAGGTAGTTTAAGAAGGGGTAATCAAGAGGACATAAGGACATTGCCACAGACTTAAGAAATAAAGAAATATGTTTGTATAGACAAATTGCATTCATTTCTGGTTAATGTTCAAAGAGGAAAGAACCTACAACAGATGGTTATTTTTGTTGTTATTGTTTTTTTTTTGTCTTGTTTTGTTTTTTGTTGTTGTTTTTTTAAGTCAGAGTTTATCTGTGCAATAAATAGCCTTAGTTGTTTTAGGAACATCTCTGTAGACCCTGCTGGCCTTGGTCTCATATAGCTCTACTTTCCTGTGTCTCCTGAGTGCTGGGATTACAGGCGTGAAAAACCACAATCTCGCTCCTAAAACATTTTGCATTCCACATATGTTGCCTTCTTTAAGTTCTTTCAATGTCTGACCCCAGCTTATTCTTTGAGGAATTTAAATAGTGACAGTATACTGCAAATTAGGCCAGAAAGGCAATATGAGCTTTCAACAGAAAAGATAGCACCATAATTATTTCATAGTACAGGAGTTACTTTGAATAGCAGATCTGGAGGAAGAAGTGTCAGAAGATAAGAAAAGTAGGGAAGGCAGAACAAAGAAAAGATTAAAGCTGGGACAGAGAGTAATTGCTTAAGCCATGTGTTATTCTAAGTAAGCTTCTCATGAGGAATAGCTTCTTGTATCCTACGTCTATTGGGAAATGTAAGGAAATGACAGACTTCTAAGAAGTCAACAGGAATTACCATTTGATGTGACAACCCTAGGAGAAGGCTACTCAAGCAGTGGAGTACAGGGGGGGAAACAGGCAATCCCATTAACATTACTGACTAAGGCCACAGTGTCCATGGGCCTAATAAGCATAGCTCCATGTGGTTTCAATTAGAGCACACCAAGGATTTTTCAAACCTTTTCTCTCAGACTGTACATCCAAAACCACAAAAAATATCAGCCCTGTTACATAGTCCACAATAGTTCACCCAGACCTGTTTTGGCTGAATACTTTAACTATAGCAATTTGTATTCATGATAAGGTCTCTCCTCTATCCAGATTCTTGATAGCCCTCATCTGGTGATTCCAAGAAACTGCCCACCAGGAAAATTATGGATTATGTAGGAATGATTAACTGATTCCACATTGCTCACCTCAACTATCATTGAAGGAGGACATCTCAGCTTATATCCTTCCTCTCCCTTTCTGCACTGTGACTCCACTAGTATCCAAGTGGGTCATGAACTCAATCCTTGCACAAATCCCTCTTCATATATAAGTCTCCACACTAATCAGAGAACTTGGGAGTTCACTCAATTTCTGGTCTATTTTCCTTCTCACTGACCAGTCAAGGGCCAGGCAGGAAGAAAGTGTAGGTGTTTCTTCCCAGCACTGTATGTGAGACGCATGATTGGGAGTTCAAAACAATTCTCAATTATATAGCATAAGACAACCCAAAGTTACAAAAGACTTTGCTCTACTCAGAAATCAATAATAAACATCATTTGACAAAAGGAATGGAATAAGTAAAATCTAAGAAGCATAGGAGAGCAGCAACACAGAGATACAAGCAGTAATGTGTTTAAAGAATACATGTAAAAAGATGCCAATAGCTGGGTGGTGGTGGCACATGCATTTAACGCTAGTGCTTAGGAGGCAGATGGAAGCCTATCTCTGTGAGTTCAAGACAAGCCTGGTATACAAGATATAGTTGTGGGACAAGCGGCAGAGTCACAAAAAAATGGGGTCTCAAAAAAATAAATAAATAAATAAAAATTAAAACTAAAAAAGCTAGAAAAACAGACACCATCCTTGGCTAGAGGCCTCACTTGAAGAATGCCAGGCCACGGCTAGTTCCACGTATTAATGCCACCATCCTGAGTCTATGGTGCTGGATGCTTGCCGCCCATCGCTGGGTCTCTGCTAGAGAGGATTCAGAAGGAGAGTGCCAGGCTCTGGCTAGATCCGCCTATCCATGCAGGAACATCTTGAAACACTGTGTACCAGGATCTATAACCCCCATTGCCAGGATTCTGCTAGAGGTGAGTCCCAGAAAAATTTGCGTGAAATTCCCCCCACACCCTAACCTGCAAATTCCCTGGACTGGCTCCAGATCATGCTCTGCCTGTGGCATGTCCACAGCTCAAAAACTCATAGGAAATAGATAATCTAACTTCAACAGAATTGAAGGGAAAAGCAGGGAAAATATATACACAAAACCACTGCCAACATCAAATCATAAACAAAAACCATTAATCAAAAATGTCCCTTACTTTCCCTCAATGTTAATGGTATTATCTCACTAATAAATAGAGAAAGGCTAACAGAATTAATATGGAAACAGGATCCATCCTTCTGCTGCACACAAGAAACACATCTAAGATTCAAAGATAGACATTACTCAGGTTAAAGGGCTTGGAAAAGATCTTCCAATCAACTTGACCCAAGAAGCAAGCAGGTTTGGCTATCGTAATACCTAACAAGTTAGACTTCAAACCAAAATCAATTAAAAGAGATGAAAGCAGTCATTTTGTATCCATCACAGGAGAAATCCTAAGCACAAAACCTCAATTCTGAATCTCTACGCCCCAAATACAAATACGCACACATTCATAAAAGAAATGGTACTAAAACTCAAACCTCACATAAAACTAAACACACTTAGAGTGGGAGACTTCAACACCCCACTCTCACCACTACACAGGAACGCCAGTCAGAAACTTTACAAAGAAACAAAAGAAATAACAGAAGATATGTTTCAATTTGGTTTCACAGACATCTATTGAACGTTCCATCCAAACCAAAAAATATATAAATTCTCTACTCCACATGGAACATACTCTGAAATTGACCATATACGAGGCAACATAAAAATCCTCATGCGATACAAAAACATTTGAATATTTCCCTGTATCTTATCAGACTACCATGATTTATAATTGGAATTCAATAAAAACAACAACAAATCACAGAAAACCTACAAACTCATGAAAACTGAATAATGCTCAATTTCATCATATTTGGGTCTAAGATGAAATAAAGAAATTAAGGAATTCCTAAAATTCAATGAGGTTGTGGATACAACATACATGAATTAATGGGACACCTTGAAAGCACTGCTATGAGGGAAGTTGATTGCATTAAGTGCCCATATGAAGTAAACAGATGAGAGACACATTAGAGAATTAACAACACAACTGAAAACCTTAGGACACAAATGAAGCAAACTCAACCACCAGGAGTAGGCCCCATTATCAATTTTTGGGCTGAAAATAATAAAGTAGAAAACAGGAAAACATTACAAAATAAATAATTGCAATAAAGAGTTGGGTTTTTTTCAAAAAAATTAACAAGTTAGACGAACCTTTATCCAAACTAAACAAAAAGCACAGAGAGAACATGGAAATTAACAAAATCAGAAACAAAAAGGGGTACAGAACAATAGACACTGTGGAAATCCAGGCAATTTTCAGGTCATGTTTTGGAATCATATACTCCACAAAATTTGAAAATTCAAAGGATATGGACAAATTTCTGGACAACTCTTACTTTACAAAATTAAATCAAGAATAGACAAGCAACTTATATTGACCTATAACAACTAACAAAGTAGGAATAATCATACATAGCCTTCCAACATAAAAAAATCCCAGAGCCAGATGTCTTTTTTCAGTGAAGAATTCTACCGAAAATTCATGGAAGAGCTAATATTAATACTCTTGAAACTGTTCCACATAATAGAAAAAGAAGTTTCATTACCAAACACTTTTTTTTAGGCTACAATCACCTTAATACCCATTAACACAAAGACACAACTTAGAGAAAATTACAGACCAATATCCCTCCTGCACATTGATGCAAAAATGCTCAAGAAAATACGGGAAAACCGAATCCAAGAATATATCAGAAAAATCATCTACCATGATCAAGTAGGCTTCATCCTTGGGCTGCAGGGATGACTTCCCATATGAAAATATATCAAATATACCACTATATAAACAAACTAAAAATGAAAAATCATATGATCATCTCCCTAGATGTAGAAAAAACCTTTGACAACACTCAACAACCTTTCATGTTAAAGGTCTTAGAGAGATCAGGGAAAACAGGAATTTATATTTATATAAACATAATAAAAGCAATTTGTAGTAAACACAGAGTAAATATCAAGCTAAATGTAGAGAAGCTTAAGGTGATTCCTCTAAATTCATGACAAAGCCTAGGCTGCCCTTTTTCTCCACATCTCTTCATTATTGTATTTCAAGTGCTAGCTAAAGAAATAAGACAAGAAAAGGATATCAAGAGTATACAAATTGAGAGGAAGAATTCAATCTTTCTCTATTTTCAGAAGATATGATAGTTTAAATAAGCAACCAAAAATCTCTACCATGGTACTCCTACAGCTGAAAAACACATTCAGCAATTTATTAGCATATAAGATAAACAAAAAAAAAAGATCATAGCCATTCTATATTCAGACAACAAAGGAGCTGATAAAGAAATCAGAGAAACACTGATTTCAACAAACTCAACGTGGGCTCTGAGTCTCGTGTTTGTGTTTCTTAGGCATTAGTTGCACAGCAAAAGAACAACATTGGTGCTGAAACCCAGGCAGACTCTCCTTGAGGGTCACTGGCAGCTGTCTGCTGGTGGGCAGCCAGCCAGAGACACTCAGGATCCTGTTTCAGATACCAGTACTCTGCCTCCACCCCCCCCACCTCACCCCCCCGTTCGCTGGAAATACCACCCCACACAGGCTTCAATTAGGTAAGGTAACCTTTTAAATTTTAACCCATTTCCTTAAGGTCTGGTACATTCCTCACGGGTAGAAGACATACCACCTAGGGTGGTATATCTGCTCTGCTCTCGAACTGCTGAGTCCTTCCGGCTTCTATTGGCCCTGGCAACGTTTTCAGGCTGACAGCTTCAAATAACACTCTGCCATTCTCACTTATGGTGTGGCCACACTCTTGGGCTGGCGAGTTCCAAGACTACCTGGTCACTTTCCTCTCTACCCATGGGGAATAAACTGACTAAGGAAATATCCCCCACCACTCCAATGGGATGCCTGATAGAAAATTTAAAACCCTTTCACTTAATGCCACTTGTTAAGGCACCCAGACTTCTTTACCTTTGTACTAAAAAGAGGCCTAGATATCCCCTAGAAAATTCAAATTGGCCGCATAACGGCTCTCTAGATCCCGATATTTTACAAGATCTTTCAAATTACTGCCAGTGCACAGGTAGATGGAATGAGTTTTTTCTCTCTATTAAACAACCTCTTACCCTAAACTTGGTTCTGTTCTCTTCATACCAAACTAAAACTCTCCTGCCCGCCACAGCTGCAGCCTGTCTCAGGGCAGTAGGCTGAGCTGAGGCAGCATCTACTCAAGACAAAATTGAATCTCAAAACTTTATGATTTCTGCCAGCTTTTGGGGATATGTTTATGGCAGCTGCCATTTTCACAATGTGGCCGAGCCTCACCCCCCCCCCATGGTTCTTCCCTCTGCTACACCAGCCACCTAGGCACAGGGAGTCTAGCCAGCTTCTGCCACCAACAGAACCTGTAATTCATTTACCTTTTGCTTTTATTCTTTTATTTGCTTTATTCTTTATTCTTTGTCTCTAATTTCTTTTTTCACTATGTCATACATAGCTTCACATTCTAGTATCGTGGTAAATAAGGATCAGGATAAACAAACAGGCCGAACAGATGTTTATTCAGGGAGAAATAACTTACAACCTAGACAGATGAACACCAGGAAATTCAACCCGATCCTCTCCTGTCCAAGTCACGCCAGAAAGAGAGCGCCTTTCCCACCTAAATAGCAATGACTTGGGATTAGACGGGTTAACCACCCTAAAGGGAGTAAGTACAGCAATGGGGTGCCTGAAGGCACATAGTATGTGCAATTATACTGTGCCTTTAGCATTAGTGGAAGCAATTTCTGTTTTCCCTTTATACATATTAATAGAAGTCCCCTTCCATTACCGCACCTTTGTTAGACTACTTAAGTTTGGTGTATGAATAAAATGGAGCTTTCAGGATTGACTGAATCTGCCTTCCTGACATTATATTATATTATGTCTCTGTCTTCCTTTCATCAATGATAGCTAGTCTTCCACTTGTCCACACTCACGGACACAGAAATGGACAAGGGACTGAGCTGCTGTTTCTGATTACAGTCCTACAAACTTCTTGATATTTGTGTGGAGATCATAAGTCAACATTGTGGGGTCCACTTTTGGCCTACTACCCGGACAAATGTAGACTCATAAAATTCTCATTTTCCAGGGAGGCACATAGTAGAAAAAGTATTGCGTCTTTCAAATGAAAATGTCTCTATGAAAGAAACATTGACTTCTTATATGACCACCTTATAGCAGAAATAGGAACCGAGTATATGGGAGTGTTTTAGAGATGGAGAAAATTCCATATTTACCTGTTATTTTGTTTTGCATTCTAATTCTATTAAGACCCTTGGTATAGATTATTTACTGTTTTTTTTTCTTTTTTTTTTGTTTGTTTGTTTTTGTTTTCATAAGTACTCAAACTGAATAAATATGCTTTAAATTTTCATTAATTTTACTTTTGTATTTTTTTCTCTTCTTTTTAAGTATAGTATTATTGTGACATCCTGTCTTAACTAGAACTTACATTACAGATTAATCTGTCCTAGGACATGAGAGATATCTGTCCACATTGAATCCAGAGTGCTGGCATTGTAGTTTGGCTTGTCAATAGAAGTTAGTTCATTAGCTTGGCTCACTTATGATGAATGACTGAGCCTGGTTGTTAGTTTAGCCAGACAACAGGCTCTGGTCCTAACTTCAGTAAAAGAAGATAGTATCCATTAAGTGCAGGTTTTCTGCCTCAAAGTCCATTGTCTTCCAAATATGGGAAATATTATTTTTCCTCATCATTTAGTCTGTTAAAACTCACCAAATGCCTTGGAAATGTTCTATATATTACTGCCAATGGTGACAGCCAGGTCCACAGAGATAAGAGGTTTATTATACAGTTAAGTGTAATTCTTCATGTTATTTATCCCATCATTCTAATGTCTCACTAAGTTAACTTGAAGCCGTAAAGCCAGTCATAGTGGCAAATGCCTTTAGTAATGGCTCTTAGAGAGTGGAGGTAGGAATTATAGGATTTCACAGTCACCCAAGAAAAAAGTGGTCCCTGGGGTATAGTTTTCATACCACAGTCAAAGTTAGTCTGTGACTGCTTGAGGACAGTGTCCATAAACTTTCCCAAAGCTCTGGGTCTTCAGGGCCATGGCACCAGCAAATATTAGCTAAGTTATTCACCCCACCTTATTTCCTATTCTTACATTTAATGAATTCTGTTAAAATAGAATCAAAGTTATTTTACATATCCATATGTGTTTCCTCTCCCTCTCATGTATGCACCAATCCAAAAGTTATTTGGGGTATGGACAAGGCCCAACCCCATGTATCTAGACTGAGTGAATATCTGTCCATAGGGATTGGGCTCCTGAAGTCTTTCATACATCAGGGATACATCCTGATTCCACTGCCAGAGGTCCCTTACACTTACTAGGCCTTCTAAATGAGATGCACCTTTAGGGGTGTTAAGTCAGTCATATTATGGTTTCCCAACTATCAGATTGGGGTTCATGAGCTCCACACTGTTTTACTTAGGTGAGTCTGAGGTTTTCTCCAACCTGGTCTTGACCCCTGTACTTATCACTCCTCCCTCTCTGCAACTGGATTCCAGGAGTTCCATTTAGTGCTTAGCTGAGTATGATTGCTTCTGTTTCAGTCAACTACTAGATGAAGGCTCTAGAATATCCTATAAGGTATATATCAATCTCATTATAGGGAAGGGCATTTAAGGTAGCTTCTGCACAATTGCTTATATTCTTATTTGGGGTCATCCTTGTAGATCTCTGGACATTTTCCTAGTGTCAGATTTCTCTTACCACCTATTATATCTCCATCTAGTATGGTATCTCTTTTGTTGCTCTCCTCTATTGTTTCCAAAACTCAGTCTTCTTGATGCCTCTTGTTCTCCTCTCCCATTCTCTTTCTCCTAACTCTCTCTCCCTTCACCCAATGCTCACAATTTTCTCAGGAGACCTTGTCTCTTTCCACTACGCTGGGGACACAATGGCAGGCCTTTCAAGGGTGAAGTCTGAAGTGAGGTGAATCCAGGGGAGGGCCCCTCCCCCCCTTGACACCCTGAGGGCATTGCTTGGACAGTGCTACCAAACACTGCCAGGACTCGAACCAGCCTCTCTCCAACTGCAGCTCAATGTTAGGGCTGAAGCTTTACACAACCTGCTTTGTCCATCTCTCAAGGTATAGGTGCCGATGGTCTACAGGATGGCAGCTAAAGGAAACCTTGTAAACCACACCTCCTGCTAAAAGCAATCCCACCAACTCCTGAATCCTTCCTCTCCATATCATCCCTGGCAAGAATAAGAAGCCATACTTAAACTAATGTCTGCATACCCAGGGAGGCTGGGTTGTTGCTTGGAAACCCTAATGGCTTCTGTGTCTATTCAAAGAGTTTAGAATATTTGGTAGTCCTGACCGAAAGCTGCCCTCAAATTCTGTGTCTTTTCTGTTCATTTAGTTCTGTAACTCAGGCTTCAGTAGCCAATCAGAGCTTCAAGCATAGCCACCAGTCATAGGGGAGGTTTCTTCCCCAATCTTATATGTTGTGCCTTTGGTACAGAGTATGAAACCTGAAGGTGGAGAATCTTGGGCTGATGTCTCTCTTGCTCTCTTTATCTCTCTTTTCTCTCCCTCTCTCTCTCATGCTGTCTTTCTTGCTCTCTCTGTCTCTCTGTCTGTCTGTCTCTCTCGCCCTCTCTCTCTCTCTTTGTCTCTCTCTTGGGTTGCAGATTACATCAGAAGGGCTGACCATTTTGTCATTTATCTTGGGTGTAGAGAATTTAGTAAGAACCATGCTCAACAAAAAAAAAAAAAATTTGGATTATTGAAATTAAAGAAAAAAGTATGATGGTTAAAATCTTCACCAAGTTGTTTCCATGATTTTGATTTCCTCTTTCATGAGCTCTTCTCTATCATTTCATATCAAGATGATAGATAAAGGATAGAGATAGCGTAAGAGATATGGACAAGAAAAATTATAGAATGTTCATTGCCAGGACCCATGTCAGGATTTTGAAAAATTCGGTAGTTCTTGCTACTAGAATAATTCAAGAGGCTAACATTCTTGGGAACAAGTGTGAGCAAACACAAATCCATGCACTGGCATTACATAATTAAAATTAAATCAAATCATTAACCAAACATATTTTTACCTGTGAGTATACAATACTGTGAGCACTCATTCTTGTAACCCAGGTACTTAGGTGTTTAAAGTCTTAACAGTTTCCTCCAATATGAATTGCTTTATGTAATATGAAGCAAATGTGTAGGATTGGATTTAGAAAAATCACTAATCTCAATGAGGCTTTTTAAATGGTTAAAGTAATGAGTGAAGGTACCCCCATTTTAGGGCCTCTGCTAAAGAGACCTCAGCTGGAGAGTGCCAGGTCCCAGCTAGATATGCCTATCAATGCGGAATCATCCAGAGTATCAGCCCAGTATTTTTCATCCATTGCCAGGCCTTGGCTAGAGACCTCAAATGGATTTTCCGGTCCCCTGTCTCCATGGGACCACTCTGAGTTCTTGCAGGGTGGATCCTTGACCCCCATTGTAGGGCCTCTGCCAAAGAGGCCTCAGCTGGAGAGTGCCAGGCCCAGGCTAGATCTGCCTATCAGCTTAAGGAACATCCTGGGTCCCAGCCTTCAAAATCTTTGACTTTCATTGCCAGTCTTCAGCTGGAATCTGAACTTATATCCCCATTGCCAGGCCCTGACTGTGGAGAGAATTCCTACAGAGCTTGGACCACCCAGAGCTACAGACATCAAACTTCTGACCTACCAAAACACACCGGGGAAGAAGGTACGGGAAGATGGAAATACAATAAAACACCTAAAAAAGAATGACAAGAATAACAGCACCAGAATCTATGGAATCTACACCAAACAAAGCAGATGAAGTAGAAGAGAACAAATAAAAAATTATTGCCATAAGAAATGATAGAGGCCCTCAAAGAAGATGAAAAAAAGTACTTTAAGAAACGGAAGAAGAAACAAACAAAAAAAATGGAAAAAATGAACAAATTTCTTGAAGAAAGTACAGAAAGCCAGAAAAAACAATTAAGAAAGTGAAGGAAATGGTTCAAGACTTGAAAACGGAAATGGAGACAATAAATAAAACGTAAACCGAAGGAATGCTGGAAATAGAAAAACTTGGAAAATGATCAGGAACTACAGATGCAAGCATAACCAACAGAATTCAAGAGATGGAAGAGAGAATCTCAGGCACAGAAGATAGCATAGAGTAAGTAGATTCATTGACCAAAGAAAATCATAAATCCAACAAATCCTTAACACAAAACACATGGGACACCGTGAAAAGGCTAATCTTAAGAATAATAGGCATAGAGGAAGGTGAGAAAGCCCAGCTCAAAGGTGCCAAAAACATATTCAACAAAATCATTGTGGGAAAACTTTCCCAATCTGAAGAAGGACATGCCCATGAAAGTACAATGAGCATACCAAACACCCCCCCCCAAAAAAAAAAACCTCGACATACCTCGACATATAATAATCAAAACATCTGACATACAAATAAAAAAAAATTACATTAAGAGCAGTGAAGGAAAAATTCCAGGTATCATATAAAGGAAGACCTATGAAAATTACACCTGACTACTCCATGGAAAGCCTCAAGGCGAGAAGGTCCTTCATAGATGTTCTACAAGTACAGAGTCCACGGATGCCAGCCCAGGCTACTATACCCAACAAATCTGTCAATCACTATAAATGCAGAGAACAAAATTTTTAAAGACAAAGCCAGATTTTCACAATATGTATCTACAAATCCAGCCATACAGAAAGATTTGGAAGGAAAACTCCAACCCAGGGAAGTTAACTATGCTCACAAAGATGTAGGCAAAAGATAATCCACTGCACCACAAATCAAGGGTAAAGCAGGACTGATAAATTCACAATACCACTGCCAGCAACAAATCTAAAACAACCAAGCATTAACAATCCATGGTTCTTACTCTCCCTCAACATTAGTGGTCTTATCTTGCTTGTAAAAAGACACAGGCTAACAGTGGATATGAAGACAGAATCCATCTCACTGCTGCATACAAGAAATACATCTAAGCTTCAAAGACAGATATTACCTCAAGCTAAGAAAAGATCTTCCAATCAAATGGACACAAGAAGCAAGCAGGTGTGGCTATCCAAATTCTAACAAGTTAAGCGTCCAACCAAAATTAATCAAAATAGATTAAAACAGTCATTCCATGTCCATCACAGGAGAAATCATCAACACAATTCTGAACAATTATGATTCAAACACAAAGGCAACCACATTCATAAAAGAAACTCTACTAAAACTCAAACCTCACATAAAACCTCACACACTTATATTGGCAGACTTCAACACACCACTGTCACCACTAGACAGGACCACCAGTCACAAACTTAACAAAGTATACAAAAGAATTAACAGAAGTTTCGTCTCAATTGGGTTTAACAGACATCTACAGAACATTCCATCCAAACACAAAAGAATATAAGTTCTTCCCTGCTCCACATGAAACCTTCTCTAAAATTGACCAAATAGTAGGTGGCATAACAAACCTCAACAGATACAAGAGAATTGGAATAGTCCCCTGTATCTTATGTGAACAGCATGCTTTAAAAATTGGATTACAACAACACAAATCGCCGAAAGCCTACAAACTCAAGGAAACTGAACAATGTTCAATTACACCATACCTGCGTCAAAGAAGAAATAAAGAAATTAAGGACATCCTAAAATTCAACAAGAATGAGGACACAACATACCCAAACTAATGGGACACCTTGAAAGCAGTGGTACCAGAGAAAATCATTGTACTATGTGACCATATGAAAAAAAAAAAAAAAAAAAAAAAAACAGAAGATAGTCACAATAGAGAATTAACACCCCAAATGAATGCGTTAGGAGAAAAAGAACAAACTCACACGGGAGGAGTAGACACCAGAAAATAATAAATTTGAGGGCTGAAATCAATAATACAGAAACCAGGGAAACAATGCAAAAAAAAAATCAATATAACAAAGGGTTGTTTTTTTCAGTAAAATCAACAAGCTAGACAAAACTTTACCCAAATTAATGAAAAAGCAGAGAGAGAACATACAAATTCACAAAATCAGAAATGAAAATGGGGACATAACAATGGACACAGAGGAAATCCCGGAAATGTTCAGGTCATACTTTGACATACTGTGACCTTAATATTTACAACAAATGTATGGTGATCAAGAAGGTATACAATATTTGAGAAAGGATAAAGGGGAGATGCAGAGACAATGACAAGAACAAAAGCTAGAAAATATAATCAACTTTTTATCAAAACACCAGAGGAAACTCAGTCAGGAAAACCAAGATCTTGAACAATGTTAACCAGCTACACATCATGCCAGTTGTTTAGATCTTAAATAAAAAGAATTCACAACTCCCACAAAATTAATTCAGAAGAATGCTCACTCTCTTTTGCTTCTGTTCCTCCATGTACTACATTTTCCCCAACAGAGATGCTTCATGGTTTAGATCTCTCTCTAAAAATGGGGGTAATATCTTTCTATGCTTCTGCAAGGCTCCTTGTGGTTTAAGGCAAAACCAGCCCCGTGATGCCCACAAAAATATTAATACAGAAGAATGATTGAATTTCTGCTCCTGAACACATGTACAATGCCTGTCCACACACTAAACACCATGCACACTTGAGAAAACTGCAGATAAGAAATTCCTTTTTTCCCAGGAACTCAACTTTCCTGAAACATGCTATTATGGTAGCTAGTGAATGTGGAAAGTTAAATAAGCTGTGATCATGTATTGCTGAAAGATGATTCCAATGACATATTTCCACTGGTTTATAAACTGTGTGTGACACATAAAGACAAATCTGAATGTGGAATGCAATATTCATGAATTCCATAAGCAAACTTTCCGTTTTTCCCTTGGATGTTCCCAAAACATACCAAAAGAAACCTTGTCATTCATATTGAACAACAATATTTGTTTCCCCTTGGATTGTTTGTTTTGTTTTGTTTTTTCCTTTGGTTTTCAAAGCAGGGTGTCTGTTTAGGTTTGGGTGGGTCTTTTTATGTTTGGGACCCACACTAAAACTCTCTTTGAAAATCATACTGACCTCAAACTCACATAGAGCTTCTTGCCTCTCCCTCTCAAGTGCTTGAATAAAAGTCTTGCGCCACCACAACCCAGTGTGGACACAGAGATTTCACTCACCCAAGGGAACCTACACTCAGGGAGGATAAGAGGAAAAGGGCCATTGCCCAGGTCAGCACAGGGCACGTCTTCCATTCCTGTCCCTGCATAAATGACATCTAGGCTCTGAAGCTTACACACTGACCATAGTATTGGGCTGTGGATTACATTGTATCTTCTATACGAAAGTCAGCAATTCGGTTTCATTATCTCATCAGTACTTTATCAAGATTATTGATTGTCCTTGTCTATGGACACCAAGAAATGGCCAGTCAGACATTGTGTAAACCATCTACAATTGAATAGGCTCCACACTGATATTTCCACCAAAGGAAAACAAGAAATTGCACATGTTCCTTCCTTCCCCCACCTCTTTCTGCATTGTGCCTACACCAGCTTCAAAGTTGTTAAATGAACTCAATTCTTACATATTCCTGTGGTCATTTGCCTGGGGAATTGGAAAACAGTCAATAAGTAAACTTTATTTCCTTCTTAGTGAACATTCAAAGCTTTTTCCTAAAGGAATTGTAGGAGTTTCTTCCCAGCATGAGGTAGCAAAGGCAGGAGTAGCTGTGATCAATGCAAAGCTCAATGACATCACACCATTGGCTACTCGCAGCTCAATATATCCAAATTTTATTCAACAAATCTGGTCTGTCTTCATTCACATGACATGATTCAGTACACCCTGAGTATTTAAAGAAGAAAATCACTGAATCTATAAAGTTAGGATTTTCATTCCTGTGTATAATTTCTAAGACAGGGTTTTTCTGTGACTTTTAAGGTTGTCTTGGAACTAGCTCTTATAGAATAGCCTGGTCCCTAATTCACAGAGGTCAACCTGTCTCTGCCTCCTTGGTAATATTCTCCCAGTCACGGATTCCAACCCTAGTCTTGACAGTGACATTCAGGGATGAAAAACTCTTATTCTACTTGCAAGAAAGGGATCCCCCACAAATTTCATATATATATATATATATATATATATATATATATATATATATATACAAACAGTTAATTGGATTGGCTCACAGTTTCAGAAATTGAGTCCATTTTCATCATAGCAGGGAGCAAGATTTTAAGAAGAATATGGTGCTGGCTTCATCTTGATATGCAGGCCTCAGTAAGACATCTTATATACTTGCCCATATCCAAAGCATAGGAAACCCCAAAACCCATGACCAGTGATACTCTTCTTCTCAAAATGCCAAAGTCACTGCAACAAAGCTCCTCCTTCTACTACTGCCATTCCCTATGAGATTATAGGTGCAATCACATTCAAACCATCGCAATGCAGCAATCACGGCCATCTTTTATGATGGATACAGCAACTGACATCTACCCTGTTTCTCCTTGCAGTGCATGCAATAAACTATTCTTTCTACTCTGGTCTAAAGGCAGCATCCATGCTCCACATGCAAATTCTTTTTGCTGTAAGTGTAATGGACAGTCAACTTCATGACACATATGGACAATTTTAAAACACTGGGGTCATACTTTTTTATCTTGTTGTCATTGAGATCATTTGTGATGTAGAGGTGGATTATATTTTAAATCAATGTGCAGTGTTACAGCCTAATGAGTTCCATTTATTAAATATCACCTTAAAAGTAATTGGTATCCTCAAATTAGGTGTTTAAGATGCTTGGTCAAAAAAAAAATCCTTCTACCTTCTGAGGGTATACAGTCTCTTAATTTAATCAGGTATGTTTAAGGTGAAAGAATACAGTGCCCTTGAAAGCAACATACTGGGATCAAATGAACCATTGTCAATGAGTAATCATGTCTCAGAAAATTAATTCTAAAATGCTGGGAGTAAAGCTGTTCTAGACTTTGCCTTTCCAGTAAGAAATAACTGCATAGACTAAAAAGGTTAAAAGAAAGAAAACAAAAACAAACAAACAAAAAACAAAACAAAACAAAAAAAAAAACTCTGTAATGATAGCATGCAACCATCTCTCACTAATGTTCCAAGAGGAGAAAGCCTACAACAGATAATTTTCTGGGGCAGGGTTTCTCTGTTTCCCTGTGCTGTAGCCTCAGTTGTAGTGGGGCTAACTCTATATAGCGCACTAGTCTCAAACTCACAGAAATTGGCCTGCATGTGCCCTCAGAGGGCTGGGATTAAAGGCATTCATCATCACTTCCTGGCTTCTAAAAAATATTTTGCATTCCACAATTGCTGCCACTTTTAAGTTCTTCAAGGGTCAGATGCCAGCTGACAATTTGAAGAATTTAAATAGGGTCAGGAAACTGCAAGTCGGGCCAGTAAGGCCATGAAAGTCTTCAACAGAAAAGATAGTATCATAATGATTTCTTAGTACACCAGTGACATGCAACAGCAAGTCACACTTTAATGACAGTTTCTGACACAGATGTACCAGAGGATGAGGAAGATAGGAAAGGCAGAACAAAGAGAAGATGAAACCTGGGCAGAGAGGTCTTGCTTAACTTATATCTTATTCTATGTAAACTTCTTATAAAGAATTGCTACCTCTTTACTACTTCCAGGAGGAAATGAAAGGGAATGTGAAAACTCTAGAAAGTAAGCAGGAGTAAGAGTTGTGTTCTAGAGGATCTGAAATAACACCTATACAAAGGCCCTGGCCCTAGACAATTGCAATCCCTCCTCCTTGTTTTATAGGAGGAGCTCTATTTTATTCTGCATCTCTCAGGGCATGATGGAAAAGTCCTAAGGCACAGCCCCCTGGTTGTTACTGTTTCTGCCAATCAAGTTTCATATTGTGGGAAGAAGCACTGATCCAATTCTATGATTGAGGACCTAAACTGAAAGTATTGCTTGCTAAGCCCAACCCTCAAAACAAAAGGATTTTCCCTTTCAAACAGTTGTCACTTGGGTTTATCTTGCCCATCTGGGAGAACTTTGATTTTCTCTAGAACACTAGCCCTTTCTGCCACAACAGGCCCTTATATTCAGTGTGACCAAACAATGTCACCTGAGCTGATTCTAAAAGTGTTGTTTTGTCATAAGGACATGGGCCCGGGGGCTCTTTGTGAATGAGGAGTTTTTCCTTTGTCATGGTTTGGAGCCAAATATCCTGGACAATCCTAGAGATCAAACTTATATTTTAGCATCTTAATCTCTAACATGCCTTATTAGTACACTACTTATCTTTGGGCTATTTTATAGGCAGCACTCCCTCAGCTAAATCATATTTTGTGGGTCTGACTATCCATATAAATAGGTAAGTCTTTTATATGTACAATTCTACTCTTCTACATCACAGTTTAGTAGTGGAGTACAATCCAACACAAGAATGCCATGTATGGATATGTTCGTGACCCATGCCTATAATATCACTCTCAGGAGGCAGAGGTATGTACATCTCTATGAGTTTGGGACTAGCCTGCTCTACAGAGCAACTGTCATGCCATGCTCCAATGCTATACCTAGAAAAAAGTTGTCTCCCTGGAACCAGGATATATCACTGGAGCATGAAAGGATTTTGGGAGAGATACTCCCTTATCCTAGAGGCAGGAGGGAGGACATAGTCCCTACTCCAAATGACTTGACAGATTTTTGACTCCTCCTGGAAGGCAAGACCCTCCCCTGTGGAGTGGGGACAGTAATGGGACAGGAGCCGAATTAGGAGGCATGGGAGGGAGGGACTGGGAACTGCGATCCATATATAAAATCTGATCTCCAAAATACACAAAGAACTCAAGAAACTAGTCAACAAAACACCAAATAACCCTATTAAAAAAATGGGTTACAGAACTGAAGAAAGAATTCTCAATAGAGGAAATCAAAATGACTGAAAGACACTTAAGGAAATGCTCCACATTCTTAGCTATCAGGGAAATGCAAATCAAAACAACTTTGAGATAATATCTTAATCCTGCCAGAATGGCTAAAATTAGAAACACCAATGATGACTCATGTTGGAAAGGATGTGGAGAAAGAGTTACACTCCGCCACTGCTGCTTGGAGTGCAAACCCATACAGCCATTTTGGAGATCAGATGGCGGTTCCACAGGAAAATGGGAATTAGTTTACTACAGGACTCGGCAATCCCCCTCTTAGGCATATACCCAAAGGATTATCATCCATGCAACAAAGACATCTGTTCAACTACGGACATAGAAGCACTATTTGTAATAGCAAGAACTTGGAAGCAACCTAGATGCCCCTCAAATGAAGAATGGTTAATGAAGATGTGGCACATCTACACAATGGAATTCTACTCTGCAGAAAAAAACAATGGTATCTTGAAATTCGCAGGCAAGTGGATGACACTTGAAGAAACCATCCTGAATGAGGTAACCCAGTCACAAAAAGAGGAACACAGTATGTACTCATATATGGATTTTAGACTTAGATCAAAGGATCACCAGCCTATAATTCACACCACCAGAGGAACTAGGATACAAGGTGTATTCTAAGAGATTCATATGCAGTCCCTCACAGAACTGGGAAGGGAAAAGTCCCCTGGAGATCAGGGAAAGTAGGGGGGGCAGCAAATGGAGAGAGAAGTAGGAGAAAATGAGGGGGAGGAAAGGAAAACATGTGTGACCAGGAAGATTGAGCCTGGTTAGGAATAGAAGACAGGAAAGAGAGAGACAGAAACAGAGAGGGAGCACATAAAAGAGGGAGCAAATATTGGTTTGAAGATAAAATTGAACACAAACAAAGGTCTAGAGAACTACAAGACTGCCCCCAACTAACAATTTGAGCTTCCGTGGAAGGGCTACCATAAATGAAGGACAAGTTACTGGGGAAAAGGATTTCTATTTTTGTTTCCACAGAAAATGAAAAGATGTGGATTCCTTCCAGACTAATGTGGATTGTTCAAGCCAGCCCACCAGAAACAGAGTACAAGGTGATCCTACATTCAAAACAGCTAAACAAAGCAGCCTTACAAACTACAGCCAGGATTTCTGAATCTTCTTCGAATACCCCATGACAGTGCCCCTTACCAGCAGGAAGTCGTTTGGAAAGAACAATTCACACATTCCCAAATATTGTCTATAAATGTTTGTTTTCATTTAAATGGACTTTGCTAAATAAAATAAAATAATAATAAAAAAACTAGCTACAATTATGAGGCAAGCCAGGAGATAGTGTCAAACATATGCCTTTAATCCTAGCTATTGGAATGCTGAGGCAGTTTGATCTCTCAGTTCAAGACCAGCCTGGTCTATATACTGAGTTCCAGAAAAGCCATGGGTACACTATGGATTTGATTTCCTCTAGTGGGATATCAAGTTCTCTTCATTTGATATTTTCCTGTATAGAATAACCATTATTAAATATTCCTTGGTCTTGATTGAAAAAAAATAATAAATATGTAAAAATCAAAGAAAAAAGCTATATCAAAAAATCAAAAATAAATAAATATAAGTATGTACAGAAATAATGAAAAAGTATTTTATAAGATACACACAAATAACTAAACATAAATCTTGTACCTAAGAATTAAATGTGTACTGCAGAAGTTGTAGAAGACACTGGAGAAATTAGGACTCTCCAGGTTTGGCTACTTGCCATCCTGTGCACCAAAAGAACTCTGGTGCTGACTATCAATGTCTTTCTACACAAAGCTCTCTGATGGAAATCAAATGCTTTCCACTGTGTGAAATATTCATACCCCAACACCCAGGTATGGGGAGTTGCTAGGACCAGATGGTACTTTACAGAACACTGAATGTGGCCAAATTTTCCCAACAAGCAACCTGTAGGGCCTGCCACACCAACTCCCAGGCCTCCCCATCCCATCCTGCCCATCTGAGGATAACATCCCCTCACTCACCATGTTGTGGCTTCTGTGCTCATCCATGGTCCACTCACAATGTACTACAGTACCACTAGCAGAACAGAAATCAATACACTGGCAGTTGTTCCACTTAAAATGAAGCCCGAAGCAAGAGTAACAGCCTACAGTGTGGTTATAGGAAGTGTCCTGCAATGCCTGTGACTGGCTGGTTGGTCTGGTTTTGCTGACTCGCTGGTTAAGCTTGAAGAAGAGCACTTCCCCAAGGGTTAGAGTGTGCTTAAAGACACATCACAGGGTTCCTTGGCTCTGGCATCTACTCAAGACTCAGACGTTGTAGACACCTGTAGGGACACAAATCTCAATGTCACTTACTCCTGTCTAAAACAGACAACCCCAATGTCTTCCAACAGTGTGAGATCATCCTCTTCTCTTCCACACAATGTGCAGATGTTGCAGATACAATCACACAATGCAGACTGGAATGATTAACTTATTCAATAGAGAGAAGGGTGCCCAGATTATTAAAATCTTGAGAGATTTTAGGGCATATGGCACAGAAGAAGTTTTTTCTGTGGCTTCTTGCTAAGGTCAGGGGACCTGGGTGTACATTTTATCTAGTTGTCACAGACACTTCAGGAAACCATGAAAGGGAAGGAGCAATATCACAAAGATGATATATCTTTTTCCTGTTAGCTGCTTGGGTGATAGCTCTAATGCGTTTGGGAGTTTTATTCCTGAAATACTTGACAAAAGAGTAATAATATAAAGTGTTGTCTTCATCGTAATTTGAATACTCTAATACCTGTTGGAAAGAGAAGGCAACACCCATACCTAAACACTGAGTCAAAATAGAATACAGATGCAGATGGAGCGGATTAAGACCAAGTGGCAGAAACATTGAGACAGCTGACCTGAAGAAAGAGGAGCTAACGGGTCCCCAGGCTGATATCTGGCAATCCAGCATGGGACTGACTCAGGCTTCCCTGAATATGGGTCTCAGCCAGAAGGACTGAGCAGTACTAGGGACCTCAGACAGTGGAACTAGGATGTATTCCTGGTACACAAAAGAACCTCGCAGAGAAATTCACCATGGAGGAATACTGCCTTAACCTAGATACAGGAGAAAAGTCCTACTCCCTACATCAAATGACATGACAGATCTACATGACCCCACCTGGATGGCATTGCCCTACATGTGGAAATTTGGTGACGGGATGGGAGGGCAGGGTGGTCAGAGTGCATGTGAGGGAGCAGAGAGTGTAAGTGGGAGGGGTGGAGGGAGGTGTGGAGAGGGAACTGGGATCGACATGTAAAAAACAAACAAACAAACAAAAAAAAAAATTCCCAGGCAAGGAACTTTCAGGCTGGTGGTAATGCAGAAAACCAGGGTAAACAGCACCCAGCCCCTCCTGATACAGAAGTCCTAAGCCATGATCATCCAGGATCCATGCTGTGTTGCTGGAGGCCTAGGTGCATTGGATCAGCTGGTGGGCATTCAGAAAGAAGAGAAATTCTGATCTATGGAGGTGAATAACTGAAGCTGCCCCTGGCCCTTCCCCCTCCTCTCCTCAGGTGGCAGTGACTGTGACTGGAGGGACCACACAGAAGCATGCAGGTACAGGGTGGGGGGGTGAGGTAGAGGATAAGGAGGTTTTGGGGAGAAAAAATATAGTAAAGGTTTTTATGTCAACTAAAAAATACAACTATCAAAATCTATGGTAAATAGATGTGATGGCTATGTGCAGACTTGGTACAATCAGTCTGAAGCAAAGAAAACAAAATAAGATAACAGTGGTCTAGTAAACAATTCAAATGGGCCTGGAGATTTATACGTAAACGCAACTCATCAAAGTAGCACAGAGAACATCAGAAGGAACTTCAAGTGTTACAAGTATGAATCCACTTCTCTAGGCAATAAAAGATAGAACAGGAAAAAGGATTGGCCAGATCCAGAAGAGTAGAAAAGAGATAAAAATAAAATTACAATGAAAGATAATATAAAAGGAGAGCTGGTGTACCCCACATAATCTGTAAAAGGAGCCAACAATTAAGAGAGCAAAGGGTGCAGAGAGGTTCAGGGGAAAGCACCATAGCAAGAATGTAGTCAGGAATTAAATAAATAAATAAGATTTCACTTCAGGCATGCAACTCTGAGTAAGATTCAGTGATAAGAAAAAAAGAAAAACAGAAAAGGAGAGATTTATCTACACTAGGGATGTCTGAGAAAATCAGAGAAAAAGACTACAGGTCATGTTAAAAGTTATAGAGGTTCAAAGAAAAGTAGTAAATAGGTCAGAGGAAGATATAAACTGTTTGCTGTGGGCTCTGATGTCTACAAATATAAATTCAAGATTAGTAATATGAGTTAAAAATTTTGACCATACCAGGTTAACTGTTTAAAAGTTCCATTTATTTCTCTCAAGAAAAATATATGTACTTGTCAAAAAGTTCTATCTGTGTTTCCTGTTACAAACCTGTTTATTGCAAGAGTAGAGCTAAAACAAAAATGGTTTAAACATTTTTGCTGTCCAATGCTAACAGCCCTCATCTAAAAATTTATCTCTGAGCACTGGTCATTAAATTCAGATTATCAGAAAATCAGATGTCCTTTTAACGTAGATGACATTAATACTGTTTTATGTCTAATGCTGTTAAAAATTGAAACCAGTTAAACTGTTACAATTAGCAACACTGGAAATTAACATAAATTTAACAGTCACACAGGTCATAATGGTTTTAAAGACATAAAGGGTGCTTAAATTTGATATTACAAAAACAAATTACAGGATGTTTCATTGTTTTATAAGACAGTTTTTAAATGTTTAAATTCAGAAAGTTACAATTTATTTGTGCTTCTATTACATTGTTAATGTTTGTAGTTAAATCAAAGGGCTAAAATTTAAGATCACAGCCATAGACTGTATATACCAACCAAAAGTTGAGATGCTCATTTTTTATGATACAAAAGGAATCCATCCTTGGTTTTGCTAAATTTGGAAGCATAAGTTATTTAGATAAACTGAGTCACACAGCAGTTTTATGTTTCCCTAAAAGGAGTTTCAAAATAAAATCAGTATTTTTAAAGCTAAAACTGACAATGCAAATTTCTAGTTTTATAAAGGCTGTTTATAAATGTTTGTTTTCATTTAAATGGGGTTAGTTATAAAATTTTCTCTCTGAAATCCTAATTTTCTCACATACATTTTAATGCTGATTGTTCAAATACAATGCCTGCTGACAGATAGGACGCAGCTCAGACTGTATACAGGCTCCAGAGTACTGGAAAATTATCTGCACCATCTTTGCCTAGACAAAATAAGGTCAAACATTTCCAAGTCACAGTTCCACAGAGGAAAACAAACAAACAAACAAAACAAACAAACAAAAAAAAAAACAAAAAAAAAAAAAAACCTCTCACATTATGCACTTGGTGAAAAACTTCTCCCCTCAATGTCATAGACAATTGATTATGGCTAGTAATATAAGGAATGGTCCCTGTCATTTTTTTTAAATAGATTCAAAAGTTACATAAAATTTATCCTTCAAAGGTCTCTGATACTCTTGATGGCTTTGCTAACCAATACTTTGTGACCTTGGCAGTAAAGGCAGCCTTAATATGGCTCCTAAAAAGGATCTAAAAATATGAAGACATATAACTTTTTTTTGAACAATTATTTATTAATTATGCACACAGTGTTCTGCCTGCATACATGTCTGCATGCCCAAAGAGGGTAACAGATCTCATTATAGATGTTTGTGAGACACAATATAGGTGCTGTGAATTGAACTCTGGAACTCTAGTAGAGCAGACAGTACTCTTAATCTCTGATCCATCTCTCTAGCCCAAGACATATAAGTCTTAAAGATAGAAAAATAATTTACAATATAAAAATTCAGAGCTTAACATTTAATTAAGTTCTCTTAAGCTATTGAGCAGTGACTCCCAGCTGTTTAGTCAAAAGCTCAAGGTTTTATGATTTATTTTGGTTGTCATCTAAGTGTAAATGTGAAGGACTTTTCATCAGGCCTAAGGTATGTCTGACCAATCTTTATGTGGATCTCTCTTGACAGAAGAAAAATGTACAAGCTTCTAACTCAAATCTGTAGGTTTTCCTAGGACTCAAAGGCATAAGTACATTCCTGCTGTTTTACAGATACCCAATATCTACTTTTTCAAAATATAGATTTTGGTACAGATTGGTGATGATAATGTATCTAAAACATTTATGTCCTTTTATACAACACAGTTTATATAGGCTTCAAAGGAACAAATGTCATAAAGCTTGGATCCAGTCAAAAGGACTGCGGACAAGTACAACTTTCCTGAGGATGGAATTTTCTCCCTGGTCTTGATGTCCTTCTTGATCAATACAGAGTTCCAAACACTTTTTTTTTTTTTTTATTTTAATTTACACATACACACACATATATATTTTAACTTATATTCACAGGTTATAACATGTCTTAGCAAATGTGTGCTTCTAGCAGATGAGCATCAGTTACTGACTACATCCTGCTCCTAAATACTGCTCTCGGCTTAGTGTCATAGCTGGTTTGAATCTTTTACAGGGTCTATCTATAAACTAATGCCTCTGATAAATGTTCCATTTCCTGAATCCCCCCTGTTTTTATTTATTTATTTATTTATTTGTTTGTTTGTTTGTTTGTCTGTTTTTTGTCTAGCATTTTACCCTTCTCATGTCCAAGAAACACCACCAAAGTAAGCAGGAAGTGGTAAAAGAAAGAATACATTTCACATTTTCCCTTGTTGAGATGATATATCAAAAGATAACTCCTATCCATAGAGGGCTAGGTGACTAATCTGTACACCAAAAAACACCAGAAGTCTTTTACCTATCGGAGGCCCAAAAATTGGGCCTCTAATGTTCATGGCAAAGAGGGAATGTGATGAAAAAATTAATAACCAAAAGGTATAAAATTAGGGTTTATTGCAAGAATAAAGAGAACAAGAATTTCTGCCAGTAGATAAATCCCTGATTACAGAGTACAGAGCCCACATCCTGTTCTCAGGTGAAAAAGTAAAAACAAAGAAAATCCCTCAACTTTTCATGTGTGCTTATCAATCCTGCATAAACAAATGACAGATACTATTAACTTAGATCCATGATGACCTTGTAAATTAAATTTGTACTCTATGAACTGCCTGTATTTTGGAAACCTTGTCACTGAGACTAATGGTCTCAAGCCTCCCCGTCTGTTTATCCTGTTAAAAACACTTCACTATTTTAGGCCACTACCTTACTTTTCCGATAAAATGAGGTCCCAGCTGGTTGGATTTATAGCAATAAAACCTTTTGCTTTTGCAGTCAGGAGTTACTTCTTTGGAGGTTGATTAAACCAGTAGACATAATAGCAACAAGCTGCTCAGGGAGGATTTATAGGCTGTAGAACTCCAGGTGACAACTATTTGAAAATCAAAACACCATTGTGTCATGGATATGCCTGTATTACTTCCTGCTTACTTTTGCAGTGTTTTCTTAGCTGCAAGTAGGCTTAAATGCTAGACAATAACAACAAAAGGAAGGGGGATTCAGGAAATCCAACATTTATCACAGGCATTAGTTTGTAGACCCTGTTGAAGATTCACATCGGCTGTACTAGTTCACCATAAGTCCAGGGAGAACAATATTGAGGAGCAGGCTTTAGTCAGCAACTGATTCTCATCTGCCAGAAGCACAAATCAGCTGAGATGTGTTCAAAGTGGGAACAGAAGTTAAAACATATATATTTAATTGGAACTCTTTGTTCCTTACATTTAGTAATCAAGAACGACAGCTAGACCAGGGAGAAAATTCCATCCTCAGAATAGCTGTACTTATCTGCAGTCCTTTTGCCCTGTAAGAAGTGGATGGAAGCTTTATGACATTTGTTCCTCTGAAGCCTATAGGAACTGTGTTATATAAAAGGACATAAAAGTTTTAGATATATTATCATTACCAATCTGTGCTGAAATCCATATTGTAGAAAAAGTAGATATTGGGTATCTGTAAAACAGCAGGCATGTACTTATGCCTTTGAGACATATATGCAGGCTGAAAAGTGCATGCATAATTAATAAATAAATAATCAAAAATGACTTTTATGTCTTTATATTTTTAAATCCTTATTTAGGAGGCATATTAAGGCTGCCTAATACTGATAAGCTTACAAAGTTATGTTTAGCCCAGCCAATACTTTCAGATCGAAGGATATATTTAATTAACTGTCCAATCTACTAAAAGAAAAAAAAAAAAAAAAAGACAGGGACCAGTCGATATACTCCTAGCCATAACCAATTTTCTATGGCATTGAGGGCAGAAGTTCTTCACAAATTACATAATGTGAGAGAGTTGTGTTTTTTGTTGTTGTTTATTTGTCTTTTCTCTGTGGAAGAGGGACATGGAAATTTCTGACTTTATTTTATCTAGGCCAAGGTGGTGCAAGCAATTTTTCAGTTCCCTGCAGCCTCTAAAAAGTCTAAGCTGGGTTTAACCTGTCAACAGACATTGTATTTGAGCATCTTGCTCCCTGGTCAGTGTCATAACAATCCATGCTGCCCCATAATCTTCTTTAGAGTCCTAGGGTCATTGTTAGGATCTGTGATTCTATGTCTGATATTATTACAGCTTTTTAGTTAACATTTCAATGCCTGATTCTATAGATCTCTGTACTATTAGAAGTCTGTCTAGGTACATCTAAAAGGACAACTTTGTTTCAGTTACTTGTTTTAAACTTAATTATTTAGAACATGTATAGGTGACAGAGTGAGGTTTATCCCTGTTATTAATCATTAATACTTAGTTTGATTATAACCAAGAGTTAATTGATAAGGATGGCTACTAACTTGTGTTTCTTCACATTTTATAACAGATTAAACAGCTTTTATAAAATTAGAACTTTGTATTGTCAGGTTTACCTTTAAAAATACTGATTTTAATTTGAAACTACTTTTAGGGAAACATGAACCATCTATTTGACTCAATTTATCTAAATAGTTTATGCTTGCCTAATGTAACAAAACAAAAATGCATTGCCTTTTGTATCATAAAAAAATGAGCATCTCAACTTTTGGTTAGTATATAGAGCTTATGGCTATGACCTTCAATTTTAGACATTTGATTTAAGTACAGACATTAATAATATAATAAAAGCACCAATATCCTGTAACCTTATAAATTTGAACATTTAAATCTGTTTTTAAAAACAATTACACATCCTGCAATGTCTTTTTGTAATATCAAAAATAAAGCACCGTTTAGTTTATGTCTTTAAACCCATTATGATATGGGTGACTGTTAAATTTATGGTAATTTCTAGTGTTACTAATTGTATCCTTTTAACTAGTTTGAATTTTTAAAGCTTTAGCCAAAAAGCAGTATATTAATATCATGTGGTTTAAGTGAACATCTTTATTTATTTATTTAAATCCTGAGTGTACCTTCTTACTGTGATACTTTCCCCTGAGCGCCTCTGCACCCTCTGCACTCTTAACTCTTGGCTCATTTTTCTGCTTATGTGGGGTACACCAGCTCTCCTTTATTGATGCTTAATATGGATAAGGAGAAACAAATAGGCTGAATCGATGTTTATTCAGGGAGAAATAACTTGCAATATAGAAATAGCACTACTAGCAGTTCCTGGTCCCAAGGATGCCTCCAGATGTACTCCTGTCCTCATGCTGCAAGCAATACAGCTCTTTGAGCCCCACTTCAAACTTAGTTCCCCCAGGTTACTCCTGTTCTGTCTCCACCCCAATTGGCATGGTCTATGCCACAGGTGCAAAAAAAGTGAATATCTCACCAAAATCCCCATTTTAGTCTAAAGAAAATATTTAGACTTGATACAAAAACTATATACAAAACAGTGAATAACAAGTGTGCTCTAAGAAAAGGAAAAGCGAGGACATATAAACTTAAGGCCTAAATATCTAGTACTAGAATGAAGTCAAAACAGAGATTACAATAATGTTGTCCAAAGCTGAAAAGCTTAAGTCTACTAAGAAATATATCTGACTAGGAAGAGAGAATAATACTTGTGATAATTTAATATTGAACCTCATCAAAGACCTAAGAAGGAAAATAACAATACTAGGGTAGGCAGGAAGTGTGGGTGGCCAACTTCAAAAGGTGCAGAAAGGACAGAAACAGCTACCTGGATAGTCAAGGTCTCACCTCAAGGTTGGTATAACTAGTTTTTGCTAAGGCCTAGAGTACCTGAGAGACCAAAACAAAAGCAAGGAGTTAAAAAGGCTGTCTTACCCTGACTTGGCAGGGTTCAGCAGTCTTCTAAAGACTGAAATCTACTCAGCATTCTTTCTTTGATTATCTGACCTTGAATCACAAAACTTTCTAGAGACTTCATTGAATCAGTATGTCTCTTGCTTTCTACAACTACAAATGATTCCATATTTTTAATATTCTCATTCTTAGATATTATCTGAATGGCATGTAAACTGCCTTCCAAAAACAAAGTTCTATCTGATAGCTTTCCATTATCCTCAGACATGGAACAGATTCTGCTAGTCTTTCCAAGGGATGTTCCAGTTTTTTAAGATTATTAGCAGCTTCATTCACTTAGGAATTAGTTGTTTCTGACAGCATGTTAATGCAGCGCACTGTTTCTGTTTTGGTTATTGAAGCATTTGACATAGAACAAATTCTGTTTTCTAGTTGGTCATTTTTATGTTCCATGTTTTGTATTCTAGATGTCAGCTCTCTATTTGCATATCTAATATTCTGAATCTTTTTCTCATCAGGTTGGTACCCATTGCCTTTACAAAAAAAAAAAAGTATATATTGGTTAAGCCATGATTTTCTTCTGTTAAAATACCTTCTATATATGAAGTACAGGAATTTCTAAATTCTTGCATAATAAGATTATCCACCCTAGGTTTGGAACAATTGATCCATATATTTTATCATCTTAAATTGTGAAGAATATTGCATTTACCTTAGGTGTAATTCTGCTGTCCTTGAACTTTGACAGTTTTAGTTGTTGAACTCAGCTTGTGGTGGTAATGCCTGTGGTTTCCCACCAAATCGCATCTGGCAGCAGTCAATCCTTCTGATGTTGGTCCCTGAAGAATAGCTCTTAACAAACTAAGGCAAGCAAAATTTTGTTAAACGAATGAGTGAAAGGAGCCTTGTGCAAATTTCGGGGACCCCAGGGCTAACAGGTGTTGCCTCTTACTGGCGCCTTTGGGCAGCAGGAAACACACCAGCTGGGCAGGCGCCATGTGTGCCACAGTTGCAAATGCAAAGTGGGGAATTGGCAAAAGATGAGAAGCAGTGTTAGCTTTCTCAGGGCTGAGGTGGGGGTAAAGTTGTAGGACAGAGGCAAATGTCCCTCAAGCTGTGGTATGGCCCCTGGTTAGGCAAGGAACCCTGCCCATTTGGGGAGGGTGTGGGAAGCGAGCAGCGTCTGCCGCCTTGGTGAAAACCAGGTCCGGTAAAAATCCAGATTCTGCTTCTGACACCAGATATTGATGTTCGATAAGGATCAGGAGAAAAAAATGGGCTGAATAGATGTTTATTCAGGGAAAAATAACTTACAACATATACAGATGAACTCCAGCAGGTTCCTGGTCCCAGGAAGCTGTTCTTGTGCTGCAGTCAAGAGAGCTCTCCCAGTATCCTCCTCAAAATTAGTTCCCCTGGGTCACATCCGGCCCTGTCTCCACCCCCCAATGGGCGTGGTCTATGCCGCAGGGAGGGACAAGGTGATTATCATACTACAAATACTGAGTGCTCCATTTAATTCATATGTCAAACTTTAGTCAACCAATGGTGGGGCAATGGCAGAGGTGTTCTATTAATATGTAGAAAGAGCAAATAGGAATCACTTCCCCTAAATCTAAAGTCACTCCATAACTGCACATATTATCTGCCTTAAGGAACCGCATACTTGCACATATTCCCTGTCTGAAGGGTGTGCATAAGCCTGTATGGGCCCAAGTATATTGCTTTTAGATAGGAGATATTCACCAAAAAGGCCCAGACAACCTATAGTAGGATAAATAATATCTTAGGGACAATAGTTGTTATTTGAGCTCTCTATACCCATGAAAACTTGAAATGGGTTCTCATATAGGATTTCAGATGGGTCAGGCAGGCAGAATGTTTTCCACAACTGTCAAAGCCACTCAGGGAAGCTTTATATGGAATTAGATGATGAGATCCATCTTTAACTACTTGGTGGCAGTGCACATGTTTAATATCAGAACTAAGGAGGCTGTCAGTAATCACAAATGAAATACAATAATAAAACAAAACACATAAGGAAGAACCAGATTTATCTTAATATGGGTCTCACCATCTGGTGGTATCCTGCATGTATAAAGGGTATTGAAGGAGGAGGCTTTCCTTCTGTTGCTGCTTGCCCTAGCTATGGGTACCAAGTTTATTACTTTACTAGCTTTAGAGCTTTCTTCTCTGGACTTTAAGAGTATAATGATGACCACGTGAGACATGCATCCTGGTGAATTAAACAACTGCTGTAGTCTTCAGATATCCATTGTTAGTCAGCCATTTTTTAACTACATTGACCACAGCCTATGAGACATTATAATAAAGCCATGTATTACATGTATGCACAGATTCATCCTACCATCTCTGTTCATGCAGAGAACCTCAAATAATCCAGATAGTTTTTGCTTTCTTTTGATTTTAACGTGGTACTCAACATGTGTTGACTAACAATATTGCTCATAAATATGAACTTCCTAGTTTCATTCCTCTCCAAATCTTCAACTTTTTAGGAAGACTACTGTTTTCATTACTATGCATTTTCCAACCATTTGCTCTGAGTTTCAAGGCTAAAACTCCTACATTCTTAGAGCCATCATCCAGCTTTCTAGGAGGAGAAAGAGCAACTATCTTCTTTGTCATCTGGATCCTGCTTCTCTTTCCTGATTTTAAGTGCCTGTGACAACCAGGAAAAGAGCAAATTCAGTTCGCCTGAGCTCAATGTTAAGCTATGTAAAAATTATCTCTTTTTGGTATCTGTATATGTCTCTGTGGGAGTTTGGCTGCAAATCATGTCAAAGGAGAAACTCCTGATTTACAAACAGCCCCTAGGCCCATCCTCATATCATAGAAGAAGTCATTCTTAAGCTGCTTAAGAGGGAACTATTGGATTGGTCTGCCAGATGGTCCAGTTTTCTTCTAGAGAAAATCCTATTTCGGCCAGATGGGCAAGATGAGCACAGAGGAGAAGTGTTTGAAAAGGTAAGCACTGTTGGGTTGAGGGGTTGACTGAGCAAGAAAGTAATTTGTTTAGGTCCTGACTCATAAAGAAGGAACATAGCTCCTTCTCAAACCCATTAATGAGCTTAGCAGATTCAGTATCAGCCTGGGGACCTAGACTTAGACCCTCAGGTATTGAGAATTAAATATATGCTGTCTTTTAACATAATGAAGATGCATAGGAGAGAATGTAATTGTTGGAATCCACAGCCTTGGTGGAGGGGTTGCTTCATATCTTGTGAACACTACTCTTCCCATCACATGGAGCTGTGGTTATAGGTCCAAAGGAACTGAGGGCATAACAGTAAAGTTCCCTAGATGCACTGTGTTCTCCTCCTGATGCAATGTGTGAGTAGCCTTCTCATGAGCTGGTCAAATTGAAAGATAACTCCTCCTGACTTTCTAAAATTCTCCCATTTATTCCATCTCCCCCTGAAAGTAGGGAACAGGAAGCTATTTCTGATAAGAAGCTTACTTAGAATAAGACATACTTTAAGGAAGACATCACTTCCCCAGGTTTTATCTTGTCTTTGTTTTGCCTTTCCACTTTCCCTCATCTTCACACACCTCTACCCCAAGACCTGTCAGTGAAGTGTGAACGTCTGTTTCATGTCACTCATGTACTATTAAATAATTATGGTAGAAATTTTTTTGTTGAAGTCTTTAATTGCCTTCCTGGCCTTACTTGCTGTTTTTTATTACTATTTAAATTCTTCAAAGTTTCAGTTGTAATCTGACCCTGAAAGAATTTAAAAATGGCAGTATCTATGTAATGCAAAAGTCTGTTTTAGGATCCAGGTTGTGGTGGTGCTTGCCTTTAACCCCAGTATTCAGGAGACACAGGCAGGCAGATTTCTGTGAGTTTGAAACGAATGTCATGATCACAGCTAGTTTCACTACAACTGAGGCTATTGCACAGGGAAACCCTGTCTCAAAATCCCCCAACAAATCTGTTTTAGGCTATGTCCCATTTTCCCATTTGCCAGAAAAAGATGCATGCTATCATTGCAAAGATATTCTTTATTTATCTCTTAAGTCTATGGAGTTATTTCTCATTGGAAAGGCAGACTATAGAACAGCTGCACTTCCAGCTTTTTAGAATTATGTTTCTGAGACAGGCTCACTCTTTATGACATAGGTGTCCTTGATCCCAGTTTGTTGCTTCTCTTGATTATCCCTTCTTAAATAAATGAATGTATTCCTTCAGTACATGCTTTAGACCAAGTATCTTAAACACTTTATTTGTGGATACCAATTATTTTTACAGAAATATTTAATAAATAGACCTCATTAATCTGTAACACTGCAATTTGATTTAAAATATGACCCACTCCAAAATAACAAATGATCTAAAAATACCAGAAGAGGAAAAATTATGTCCTTAGAGTTTTAAAATTGTACATTTACGTCATGGAGTAAACTATCCATTGCATTTACAGGAAAACAAAAAATTCATGAGTAGCATGTTTTCTGCCTTTAGACTAGAGTAAAATGAATAGTTTTTCTGAGTGTATTGCAAGGGGAAACAGGGTAGGTAATCAGCTGCTTAAGTTACCATCATGAAAAAGGCCCTGCTTCAGGAAACATGATGGTTTGAGTGTGATTTGGGCTGATGATGTCATAGGGAGTGGTACTATTAGAAGGTGAGGCTTTGCTGCAGTTAGGTTTGCATTTTGGGAAGAAGAGCATCACTGATGATGGGCTTTCAGGGTTTCCATGTTCTGGATATGAGCAAGTGTGTAAGATGACGTCCTCTGGCCTGTGTATCAAGATGAAAGCAGCATCACATTGTTCTTCCAATCATGTTTTCTCTTATTATGACAATGGACTGGACCTCTGAAACTGTGAGTGACTGCAATTAAGTGTCTTCTATATAAGATCTTTCCTGGATAGTATAGTGGTGAATATCTCATCCCTGCCTGTCATTGGTGAGGCCAGGGTTGGGTTCCCTGACTGGGAGAGTACTACTCAAGAGGCAGAGTCAAGCAGATCTCTGTTAGATGGAGACCAGACTGATATATAAGACTAGTTCCAGGACAAACTGCAAAGCCACAGAGAACTCTTTCTCAAACAACAACAACAAGACTTGTGGAATTTGTTTGTGTATATACACAGCAATAAAAAAAATCGTAACTAATGCATATTAGGTGATTGTGTTCTTTAAATACTCAGGGTGCATTAATTTATGTCAGGTGAATGAAGACAGACTAGATTTGTGTGATCAAAATTTTGCAAGTTTATATTGAGCTGGGCCATGTCACACAAGGTTAGGTCAATGAAAATTGTATGGATCACATTTAATCATGCCTGTACTACCCTGCATTGGATAGAAACTACTGAAACCCTTTCAGGATGAGGCTTTGGGTGTTCATTGAGAAGCAAATGCAGATCATTTAATGACGGTTTACCAAACCCTGTGGCTGGTATTGCGGACTACAAATGAAGAGAGGTATATGAAAGAATTGAGTTCATTTAAGAACTTTGAATTTGCTGTAGACACTGTGCAGAAAGAGGTGGGAGACAGAAGGAACACAAGCAATTTCCTGCTTTCCATTGGTGGAAATTAGCAGTGTGGAGCCTGTAATCAATTTTAGATGATGTACAAAATGCCTGGATGGCCATTTCTTTGTGTCCATCCACAGACAAGAGTAATCAATAATCTGGATAATGGACAGATGTTAATATGAAACCAAATTGCAGGCTCTCTTGTAGGAGCTCGATGTAAACCACTGCCACACAGCATGATGCATGTCTAGGCTTCAGAGCTTGAAGAGCAGCTCTGCCTAGCTGTCATTGCTATTGGGATTTTGAGGGACCATGTGACTTGTGCTGACCAGGTCAATGGCCTTTGTGCTCTGAGCCTACCTGTATATATGTTCCCTGAGGAGAATGAGATAGCTTTCATATCAGTATCCATACTGGTCTGTGGTGGTGCAAAACTTTAATCCAAGCACTTGGGAGGTAGAGGCAGACAGATCACTGTGAATTCTAGGCCAGGCTGATTTTCAAAGAAAATTCCAATCCTACAGAGAAACCCTGCCTTGGAAAACCAAATCAAACCAAAAGAAAACAAAAGAGAAACAAATATTGCTTTCCTGTGTGCATCACAGGCTTGCTTTTGGCATGTTTTGGAACACACAAGGGAGAAACTATAATTTTGGCTTCTGGAATTTAGGAATATTGCATTCCACATTCAGGTTTGTCTTACAGGTGCCCCGTACAATTTTTAAACATCAGTGGAAAAAGGAGATGGGGATCATCCTTCAGCAAGATTTGACCAGAGTGCTTTTAACTTTCCATTACCACATTTCAACCAGGAAAGTTGAAATCAAATAACATTCTTGTACTTAAGACATAATCTTTCCTGCTATAGGATGTCTGAACCTTGATGGTGAATGTCTCCCATCTAAATAACAATATGTCTGGGCCCAGTCAGTTTTACACACACCCTTCTGGCAGGGAGTAAGTGCAGCTATACAGTGCCTGAAGGCAGTGCCTGAAGTTATGGAGTGTGTTTAGTATTATGGGAAGCAATTCCTATTAGCCATTTATAGATATTAATAGAAATCCTCTGGCATTGCCCTAACTTTGGTTGATGACTTAAGTTTAGTGAATGAATAAAATGGAGCTTCATTTTTTAAAGGACCACAAAATACCATCATACTTGAAGAAATATTTTACAGGATCCACAAAGTGGAAGCCATATGGATCCTACTGAGTCTATTCCTTTAATAGCTTTAGAGAGCATTTCTTTGAAATACTCGTGTATGCTGAAGACCAGCTGAGACATCTAGACTCATAAACCAAACAACTACAGAATTCTTCAAATTTCCATTGTTAGGCAAATATTAAGTAAGAAGCCCTCAGCTTCTGAGACAGCCCAATAAATCCACTTTCAACAAAAACAGAGGGCTGTATTCTTCCATTCCTGCTCAAGTAGAGAACACTGAATAATTCAGCTCTGATTTCACCTGCCCAATGTGGAAGCTGAGCTGGCTCACTATAGTGCTCATAGAGGCATTCTTCCCAGTCACTTTCTCTCTGAATATTCAACTTACCATGAAACAACACTTTTTATTATTATTCATTTCTCAAACAATTTGACACTAACTTCAGGATTAAAACTCACAATGCAATGGAGATACCACCCAGGTGTCTGTCAGGGACAATATATCATCTTGTTTGTGATATGGTTCCTGCATTTTTTTTCATGGTTTTCTGAGGTGCCTGTGGCAACCAGGTAAATACTACCCACAATACTTTGATCTCTGCAAGAATCTATAGAACAGACACCTTTTATGCCCTAAGTCTCCTTATTTTTTTTAATATTCTGGGCAGAATGATCTACAGATAGAGTTCCAGGATCAGCCAGTATTGAAAACCTGTGTTGGAAAATCGATAAATTAAAAAAAAAAAAAAATTAATTAATGAGGAAAAAATCTACTACAAAATGACGGAATGAGTAGTAGCAATAGTTATAGTTGTTATCACAAAAATCCTCCTCCTCATCATCATCATAATAATAATAATTAAGATTCTGAATTGTCCAGCCTGGTCCACAAAGTGTGTTCCAAGACAAAAAAGTACTACATAGCCAAACCCTGTCATGAAAAACCAAAATAAATGAATAAATAAATAAATAAATAAGAATATAAAAGAAAAAGAAATGCATGTTTTTATTTTGTCTTTAAGAACACTTTAACCATTGAGGAATTACTCTTGTCACCCAAGCCTCACTAGCCAATCAGGGAATCTGGACCCAAAGGCTAACCTAAGGTTTTTCAGGAAACTTCCTGGAGCCATGCTGCAGGCTTGATTTGGGGGGTGGGGAAATTAGGGTTTTCCCCCTGTGGGTGGCTATGCTATGCTGTTTTTAGCACAACAGGCTCCACTGGATTGGTTGCTGTGCTGTGCGTACTGCTATAAAAAACTATGAAGAGCATGGATGAGCAAGGAAGACATAGAATGGTAAGCAAGGGAATGCTATCCTAAGATTAAGAGGATGGTATTTGGAGGCAGAGAGTCTGTGAGTCGGGGCTTCCCTGAGGATGGTTGAAAACCTATTGAGTCATTCAAATTTGTGAGGTCCCATGTATTCCTAGAAGCTATGCAGATCATGGTGCAAAATATGAATACTTCTACTTTTGGGCTGAATCTGAGGATTGATTTCAATCAGGGAGCATTGTATGGAAATGTCTTTATAGTCAGCACCAACATGCTTTTCATGAATATGGAAGGCAAGTTGCAGAACATGGAGAGGTCCAGTTTGTTCTGTGCATTCAAGATTTTCTTTTTTTTTTTTTTAAATTTTATATAACTAAGTCCATTTAAATGAAAATAACATATTTAGACCATATTTGGGAATTTGGGCATCGTTCTTTCAAAACTACTTCCTGCTTGTAAGGGGCGCTGTCATCGGGGATTCTAAGAAGATGCAGAAATCATGGCTGAAGTCTGTAAGGCTGCTTGGTCCAGCTGTTTTGAATTTAGGATCACCTGCTACTCTGTTTCAGGTGGTCTGGCTTGATCAAACCACGTTAGTCTGGAAGGAATCCACAGCTTTTCATTTTCTGTGGAAACAAAAATAAAAATCCTTTCCCAAGTAACTTGTCCTTGAACTTAAATTTCGGAGTCAAAGCATTTTTTTTTTTTTATTTAATTTATTATTTTACATGTCGATCCCAGTTCCGACTCCCTCGTTTCTTTCCTTCTTCCCTCCCTCCCTCCCATTTACTCTCTCTGCCCTTTCACATGCACCCTAACCACCCTCCCATCTCATCCCCGCAACCCAATTCAATGTGTAGGGGAATGCCATCACATTGGGGTCATGTAGATCTGACAGGTCATGTGAAGTAGGGACTAGGGCTTCTCTCCTGTCTCTAGGTTAAGGCACGTATCCCTCCATGGAGGATGTGTTCGCAAAGTCCTTTTGTACACCAGGGATACATCCTGGCTCCACTGTCTGAGATCCTTTAGACTGCTCAGTCCTTCGGCCTGAGACCCATATTCAGGGGGACATGAGTGAGTCCCATGCTTCCTTCCCAGCTATCAGTCTGGTGGTCCGTTAGCTCCTCCCTGTTCAGGTAAGCTGTCTCTATGTGTTTCTGCAGTCTGGTGTTTTCTATCCTCTCCATCTGCATCTGGGTTGTAGTTTATGTATGGGTGTTTGCTCATGTTTCCAACAGGCATTAGTTGAGGGATCCATGTATAGGTTAGTTGTTGATCTCACCAGCCGGGAAGGGCATTTATGGTACCCCTTCCATGGAAGCTCAAATTGTTAGTTGGCGTCAGAATTGTAGTTCTGTAGACCTTTCTTTGTGTTCAGTTTTATCCTCAAAAAATATTGGCTACCTCTTTTATGTTCTCTCTCTCTCTCTCTCTCTCTCTCGTCTTCTATTCCTGACCGGGTTCAATCTTCCTGGTTTCATGTGTTTTCCTTTCTTCCTTCTCATTTTCTCTTACTTCTCTCTCCCTTCACTGCCCCCCCACTCCCCCTGTGCTCTGGGGGAATTGTCCCTTCCCGGTTCTGTGACGGACTTTATATGAATCTCTTGGAATACACCACTGGTGGTGTGAATTACAGGCCGGTGATCCTTTGATCTAGGTCTAAAATCCATATATGAGTGAGTACATACTATGATACTCTTTTTGTGACTGGGTTACCTCTTTTTCTTCAAGTGCTATCCACTTGTCTGCGAATTTCAAGATACCATTATTTTTTTTCTGCAGAGTAGTGTTCCATTGTGTAGATGTGCCACATCTTCATTATCCATTCTTCAATTGAGGGACATCTAGGTTGCTTCCAGGTTCTTGCTATTACAAATAGTGCTGCTATGAACATAGTTGAACAGATGTCTTTGTTGCCTGGATGTGGATCATTTGGGTATATGCCTAAGAGGGGGATGACTGGGTCCTGTGGTAAAATAATTCCCATTTTCCTGAGGAACCGCTATACTGATCTCCAAAATGGCTGTATGAGTTTGCACACCCACCAGCAACGGAGGAGTGTTCCTTTTCCAACATGATTCATCATTGGTATTTCTAATTTTAGCCATCTGGCAGGAGTAAGATGGTATCTCAACGTTGTTTTGATTTACATTTACCTGATAGCTAAGGATGTGGAGCTTTTTTTGATTTCCTCTATTGAGAATTCTTTCTTCAGTTATGTACCCCATTTTTAAATAGAGTTATTTGTGTTTTGTTGACTGGTTTCTTGAGTTCTTTGTATATTTTGGAGATCACTCCTTTGTCAGATATAGGATTGGTGAAAATCTTTTCCCTGCCTGTGGGCTTCCCTTTGGTCAGGTGGACTGTGTCCTTTGCCTTACAGAAGCTTCTAATTTGAAGAGGTCCCATTTATTAATTGTTGCTTGCAGTGTCTGTGCCCCAGGAAGCGGTCTCCTATACCAATTTCTTCTAGAATACATCCTACTTTCTCTTCTAAGAGGTTTTATGGGGCTGGATTGATGTTGAAGTCTTTGATCCACTTGGACTTGAGTTTTCTGCATGGTGACAGGCATGGGTCTATCTGCAGTCTTCTACACACCCTCATCCAATTGTGCCAGCACCATTTGTTGAAGATGCTGTCCTTGCCCCATTGTATAATTTAGCTGTTTTGTTGAAAATCAGGTGTTCATAGGTGTATGAGTTAATATAAGTATTTTATATTTGATTCCATTTGTCTACCTGTCTATTTTTATGCAATTACCAGGCTGTTTTCAGAACTATAGCTCTATAGTAGAGCTTAAAGTCAGGGATGTTGATGCCTCCTGAAGTTCTTTTATTGTATAGGGTTGTTTTGGCTATCCAGGGTCTTTTGTTTTTCGATGTACAGTTGATTATTATCCTTTCAAGGTGAGTCAAGAATTGTGGTGGGATTTTAATGGGGATTGCATTGAATCTGTAGATTGCTTTTGGCAAGATTGCCATTTTTACTGTATTTATCTTAATTATTGAAGAGCATAGGAGATCTTTCCATCTTCTGGTATCTTCTTTTTTTCTTTAGATCCACAAAGTTCTTATTATATAGGTCTTTTACTTGTTTGGTAAGCGTTACACCAAGATACTTTATGTTGCTTGTGGCTATTGTAAAGGGTGATGTTTCTCTGATTTCTTTCTCTGCCTCTTTGTCGTCTGAAAAAAATAGGGCTACTGATTTTTTTGAGTTTATCTTGTATCCTGCTAGTTTGCTGAAGGTGTTTATCAGCTGTAGGAGTTCCCTGGTAGATTTTATTGGGTTGCTTATGTAAACCAGCATATCTTCTGCAAATAGAGACAGTTTAACTTCCTCCTTTCCAATTTGGATTCCCTTGATCTCCTTTTGTTGTCTTATAGCATTAGCTAGAACTTCTAGTATGATATTGAAGAGATATGAAGAGAGAGGGCAGCCTTGTCTTGTTCATTAGTTTAGAGGCTTAAGTTTTTTCTCCATTCAGTTTGATGTTGGCTGTTGGTTTGCTGTATACTGTTCTTATTATGTTTAGGTATGTTCCTGTTATCCCTGACCTCTCCAAGACCTTTATCATGAAAGGGTATTGAATTTTGTCGAAGGCTTTTCAGCATCTAGGGAAATAATCATATGGTTTTTTCTTTTTCAGTTTGTTTCTATGGTGTCGTGTCCAACCTACCCCTTCAAGGAACACATGACTCAGGCAAGATCTTCTTCAAGCAGTTTATTCAGGATCCTTGAACAGCTTCTTCTTCTGACCCCAGGGAAACACCCACACACGCTTAAGTCCCCATGTGATGACCAACCCCAGTGAGCCACATGGACCCTGCAGATAGGCTGTACTTATAAAGAAACAAGCAAGCTGAACAGTTTAGCCAAATAAGAACTTGTTTACAACAGAGCGCTCACCATTGGGAAGGTGGAAGGCAGAAGCCAGCACCATCTTTAAGGCATGTAACTTTGCAGCTCTCTACAGTTCCCCATTTTTGTTTTATTAATGCAACAGGCAAGGGTAGTGTTCTGATCTCCAGTAATTTAGTGGAAATTGTAAGGACCCTGAATCCTGGTAGTCAGCCAAGTCAGTGGCACACCCGTCTGGTATCTTTTTCCTGGAGGTGGGGCCTCAGACACCAACCCACATGCAACCATAATTGCCCTTCTCAGAGTTGCTTGCATCCAGAGCCAACTTGGAGTGCAGTGCTAAACCATACAACCTGAGAGTGAAGGATCAATTCTTACTCATGACAGCAAGCCATGTCTGGGGGGACTGCCCTGCCTCAATGGCTATAAATGGCTAGAAAACCATAGCTTCATGCTGCCTCTGAGCAAGTGACAGCCTACAAAGGCACCACAGGCCCACAAGGGAGATAAGCAGCAAGAGTATAGCTTTGTCTCCCATTCCCTCCCATTCTTTCAGGCTGTTCATGGCTTAAGTGATCCATGTAGATAGTCCCTCTGCAGCTGAGATGTTGACCCGGGTGTAATACACATGCATGATGGAAAGTCTCAGGTCCTGCATTAACTTATCAAATAGCCTAAAAATACTGAGAAATCTGGTTAGGCATACTGGTAGCCACTGAATACTTTTGATATGGCACAGAGGTCACACATAGCCCTGTCATCTTCCATTCATATCCTATTTGTGCCAACTGCCACAAAGTGTCTATTTGCTCCTGCACCAGATCAATTCTTTGTTTCATGATCATAAGACTTCCTTTTAACTGATCACCAATTGTGGATTGAGCATCCAAGGCGATAGCCACATTCTTGGACAATTCATTTAACTTAGAGGCTGTCTGTACTGATGTGCTCATGGCCACGGTAGCCGTGACTGAACCCACAACTGCAAAAGAGCCCACTATGGCTGCTGTAATGCCAAAATCTCTCTGACATCTAAACACTGTCATAGGACTCGGGGCAAAAACAGGCATGGGAATCCATCTGCTAGCTTGAGGAGGCTTAGGATTGAATCATTCACCAAAATGCTCAGAGGCAGACCAAGCAAATTCAGCCACCCCATGGCCTACGCCCCTTTTCATAAGGAAAGGAGACAAATCTGTGCAGCTGCCATTAATGCCACACAAGAGCCAGAGATCAAAAGGGTTGGAAATATCCACCTGCTGCAGATCCCGATCAGTAAAGTTTCTCCCAGCAAAGGTTTTATTGAAGCTGGAACTAATTCCTGGTGAGAAGATAAAATATCCCTTGCTCGCCCAAACAACCTCTTTTGATTGACATCCCATCCAGGGAAGGAATCCATCTCCTTGTTTACCTGAACAATGAGGGGCCCACTTAGGCTGATGGGGTGCTGGCTTGTCAAACTCACTTTTAGCAGGCCACCATCCACTTACCCAGGAGGCGTTGACCTACCTAATGGAGCCTCCCGTGGTGGGAACATCAAACCAAGCTGCAGATTGATTAAATAACATAATTCACTGACTCTTATCACTAATATCACATAAAAGCATAGGCTTCCTGTTAAATCAAAACTCCTATTTTCATTTATACTAGTATTCTCACTCTCATAAGGCAAATAAGGTAAATCTAAGCTTCATCTGCACTGGTGGCAAAATCAGGCTGATGATCAACAGCAACAACAGGCTCTTCATATTTGTTGCACTTTCTTACAATCCTCTCTGGGACCCACAACAGTTCTTGGCGATCCTGGGGAAAAACACAAACAGACCCATGCCAACACCGGATCAGGACCATGCCATAACCCGGTGATCACATCTTTACATTTCACATAGCCTTTTAGGCTCTCTCCTTGCTGCTGATGACGATCAGCAGTGGAAAGGCCATCAACATACAAAATTAAAAAATTAAGGGTAAAAAGGGCTACAGATATTCCTTCCTTTTTGTTTTATTAAGCATTCTTTCAGGGTGCGATGAGCTCACTTTACAATCCCTTGTCCTTTGAGGATTGTAGGGTAATCCATGAACAAGCTGAACTTCCATTTGTTTGCAAAAGGAAGTAAATCTCTGAGACGTATAGTCTGGCCCATTATCAGTTTTTAGCTGTTGCGGTTTTCCCCAAGCCACCCAGCCTTGCAGGCAGTGTCCAATGACATTGTGGAATTTTTCTCCGCTTAAAGGCATAGCATGTACCACACCTGAACAAGTATCTACAGACAAATGTACTTATTTCAAAGCTCTGAATTTCTGAAATATGCATGACATCCATCTACCATATCTTTAGAGGCATTAACCCCCTAGGGTTTACCCCCACACCAAGTGGGTGTTGGTACTGAAAGACCCCCATGAGACCCCAAGAGTTGGGAGCCTGTCAGGGGGGGAAGGCCCTTGCCCCCAAGAGACGAGACCAGACCACTGGATGCAAGTGCAAGAGGTTATTTATTGTTTACACAGGTACCTGTGGACGCTTCAGTCTTTCGGAGGACTGAGCATGCCGATGTTAAAACTCAGGCAAGAGTTTCTTGGTAACCATTTTTGCAGTCTCGTGTTTGGTAGGGAATGTTTTCATCCCTTCTGAGAAGGTATCTGTGAAAACTAGTAAATATTTATAACCATACATTCCACGTTTGACTTCAGTAAAGTCTGTTTTTCAATGGACATCAGGCCTATGGCCACAAAGCCAGATCCCAGAATTCAGTTTGGTTTTTCCTTGGTTGATCTGGGCACAGGCCAGACAGTTAGCAGTTACTTGTTCCAGTAATAAATTCCGATTGGGAAGGTAAGTTCCAATTTCTTGACTATCTAGCAAAGTTTTCATCTTTTTTGGCGCTCAGATGAGTCAGTTTATGGAGGTGGTCTATTAACATTTTTGCCATTTTTATAGGCAGTATAGTCTTTCCTTGGTAGACCCAGCATTGCCGATTGGGGTCATAATCTGCACCTAGTTTTTGAACAATGTCCAAATCTGTTTCATCATAGTCCCAATCTGGAGTCTTAGCTGTTTCCTTTTCAGTCAATATGCTTATAGTCAATAGTTGGGGGCCTAAAGCTGTAGTGAGATAGTCCTTCTGTGGCACTGACCATGCCCATTGGGGCGAGGCAGCGGAGTGGAAAAACCGTACTCGTTACAAATGGCGCCCATGTGGCTAGTAAGAACTTCCACTTAAACGTTAAAAAAGCTTCAAAAAGGGTTTTAGAAACAAAAGAACAAAGACAAACAAGCTTTCTTGGTAGCAGCATTTTTCTTGGTTGAACTCTACTTGAGAGAGACAAGCAAATTGTGCCGCTCCTTTAAGAGAGTTTCCTGACTCAGCATAATCAGCAAAAAACCACATGGCTTTTAAGAAGCACTACTAACAATTTATTGGTGTGTACGAGAGCAGGCAATGGCAGTGACCACATCTCCAATCTGGCAGCATGGGGCTGGATGGCAGTGCAGACCAAGGCAGAAAGCACAGCTCTCACTGCTGGAGGTAAAATAGATGCCTCCATGTTTGATAAACTGCCGCAGAAGCAACTATGAATTTCATTTTAGTAATGTTGTTGTTTAACAGATAAAGACTTGTGGCCAGACGAAGATAAAAATTTACAGTAAAGACAGATCCATATTAAGAATCTAAAAGTTTACAGTGTGTTTTAAAATTAGGAGACATGGAAAAAAATAAAATGGGTTTAAAAAGACAAAGAGGAACTGGGTGTAGTGGCACACGCCTTTAATCCTAGCACTTGAGAGGCAGAGGCAAGCAGATCTTGTGATTTCAAAGATGCACCTGTTGGGGCATCTGCTCTTGACAAGTGGATGAAGAGTCCTTGCATTTACATGAAATTGCTGATGGAATTGCCTAGCCTGATCTAAAGATGAGCTGTAAGAAATACATTCCACCATTGTCCATTGATCAACAATGTAATTTCCTTCACTTAAGGGCCCTGGCAGGCAAACCCGTATGAGCTCTAATATGATGAATATAAAAGCCTTTCTTTCTCAACCTAATTAATCTTTGTAACTCTTGTAAGAGTGAACAAACAACACTACTAATTTTAATAGGGCCCGCTAATTCCAAAACTTTTACTGCATTCACCACATATGCTGAATCTGAGATCAAATTAAATGCAAATGGGCAAATGTTGAATACTTCGACTACAATTTTCAATTCCACAATTTGAGGGGATCCTGCCTGAAATTGAAACAACACAGGAGGCTTATTTGCAATCATATATGCCCCACAACCAGTTTTTGAACCATCAGTAAAAACATTTGTTTGGCACTCCACTAAGTGAGATTGATGAGGTTACTTTTGGAAAAATCACAGGATGTTCCTTTAAAAATGATATTAAATCATGTTTTTGATAATGATTTTCTATCGTTCCTTCAAACCCACATTGCAATATGGCCCAATTATCTATAGTGCCACACAAGATCTTAACCTGGTGACAGTAGTAAAGCACCACAAGTAGTGCTGGGGGCAGTCAAAAAATTGAAAGCTTTGTTGAATTCCACTATGAGGCAAACTAGCGACTGCTGTGGGATAATGTTCTATTGCTTTCACTGGGGGAGATTTTGGGATGAATCCAACGAAATGATCCATCCTGACATAACAACCCTGTAGTCTGATTTTAAGTAGGGAGAATGCAAAATGTGATAGCTTGACCTTCCATCCATCTAGATAGAAAAGCATTTTGTAGTCTTTCCTCACCTTTACATAAGGCTTCTCTCACTTCAACAGTCAATTGCCTAGGAGAATCAAGAGCTGGATCCCCTACTAATATATTATATAATGGCTTTAATTCATGATTTGGCAACTTTAAATAAGTCCTAATCCAATTAACATCTCCTAATAACTTCTGAAAGTCATTTAACGTTTTCAAATTATCCTTTCTCAACTCAATCTTTTGAGGAACAATTTGTCTTTCATACACTTTGGCTCCTAAATAATTAACAATCTTATCCTTTTGAACCATTTCAGGGGCTATAAAAACCTTTTCCAATAATTTAACCAAATCTTCATAAGCCTGATCTAAAATTTGTTCATCCTTGGCCGCCAACAATATATCATCCATATAATAGATGCATTTCAAGGCATGAAATTTTCATCTTAACACTAGGAGTCATGCAGTGTCTATTCAAGGCTTCAACTTGGGCTACAGTAAAAAAGCTGAAATCCCATATGTTCTCATAGACTCAGCCAAAGCCTTGATGACCTTGAAGTCTAAAAGCTCCTCATATCTATTGCCTTGGGCATCCTGGAAAACTGAAAAAGCTAGACCAAGGTCAGTTTGCAATGCTTTCCACACCTCAGGGAAAAAGGAATGCCCTGTCCTTCGGCCCCACCCTTCCTCCATCTGATAAGGGGAGCCACCAATGCTTTATTCCAGGGGGATCCTCCTCTTTACATAGCCATTTCTCCTCCCCTTCCCCTCTCCGTTCTCTAAGGGATTGTTTCTGAACGTTTTCTACAAGGGCCTGCAATTCCCCCTCAGAGTCTGTTTCATCCATATCAGACTCCCCTGTGCTCTTCTGATCTTTCTTCTTGTAGCATTTCTATCACAGCTTGCCCCTTTTCCACTGCCTCTCTACAGCATTTCTGGTTCTCAGTGCAGCTATGCATTAACATCCAAATGGGTCTGACTCCAGGCTTTAGCATCCCTTGTTCCCAAGGGAAGTCAAGATCCCTGCCAAACTTGTCCCAGCACACTGAGGTAAGGTCTCCTGGAAACTGCGAAACCAAGGTGCAATGGCATCGCATTCGCCCAGAAACCTCTCTAATGTGCTTTTCTTTAAGTTTCTTTGACAAAAGTAGCTCCTGAATAGCCAGAAAAATTGGATGAGACTGAGATGTCCCCATTTTATAAAAATTTTACTTTCAGTTCGCTAGAACCTCTTGCTCAATGCCTGAGACTTTATTGCCACTTATCCATTCGGTCCTTATTATCCCACTCTTCCTAAGGAACCTTATTGCTGTTATTTCTACAGGCTTTATTGTCCTACCTTACCTTGAAACTTTCCAGTACTGCCCTGACTGCAAGAAGTTCTGATCTCCGTCCCGGTAAGGGCCACCAACTGTCGTGCCCAACCTCGGCCTGCAAGGAAGATGCAACTCGGGCAAGATCTTCTTCAAGTAGTTAATTCAGGATCCTTAAACATGCTTCTTCTTCTGACTCCAGGGAAATGCCTGCACTGGCTTAAATCCCCTTGCGCTGACAAACCCCATTGAGCCACGGGGACCCTGCAGATAGGCTGCTCTTATAGGGAAGCAAGCAAGCTCAACAGCCTTGGCCAAATAAGGACTTTTTTTTTTTTACCATAGAGAGCGCTCACCATCTGGAAGGTGGAAGCCTGCGCCATTAAGGCAAGGCACTTCATAGCGCCCTACACCCTCAAAATATAATAATCAAACACCTAGCATACAGAATAGAGAAAGAATATTAAGAGCAATGAAGGAAAAAGATAACATATAAAGGTAGACCTATCAAAATTACACCGCAGTTCTCCATGGAAACCATCAATGCCAGAAGGTCCTGGATAGATGTTCTACAAGTATTAAGAGACCACGGAAGCGAGCCCAGGATACTATACCTAGAAAAAACTCTTAGTCACAGTCACTATAGATGGAGAAAACAAGTTATTTAATGACAAAACCAGATTTTCAAAATATGTATCTACAAATCTAGCCCTACAGAAACTATTGGAAGGAAAACTCCAACCCAAGGAAATTAACTATGCCCATGAAGATTGTAGGCAACAGATAATCTCACTACACCATTAAAATCTGACCACAATTCTTCACTGACCTTGAAAGGATCATATTCAACTTTATATGGAAAAACAAAAGACCCAGGATAGCCAAAACAACCCTGTGCAATAAAAAAAAACTTCAGGAAGCATCACCATCCCTTACTTTAAGCTCTACTACAGAGCTATAGTTCTGAAACAAGCCTGGTATTGGCACAAAAATAGACATTTAGACCAATGAAATCAAATTGAAATTCCTGATATTAACCCACACACCTATGAACACCTGATTTTGACATAGGTGCTAAATGAATACAATGGGTCGAGGACAGCCTCTTCAACAACAAATTGATGGGGTAGAAGACTGCAGATAGACCCATGTCCGTCACCATGCACAAAACTCAAGTCCAAATGGATCACAGACCTCAACAGCAAACTAGCCACATTGAACCTCTTAGAAGAGAAAGTAGGGGTTACCCTTGAACAAATTGGTATAGGAGACCACTTCCTGAACATAACTCCAGGGGCACAGACACTGACAGCAACAATTAATAATTGGGACCTCTTCAAACTTAGAAGCTTCTGTAAGGCAAAGGACACATTGGAGAAGACCAGAAGGCTGCCCACAGACTGGGAAAAGATTTTCACCAATCCTATATCCGATAAAGGGCTGATCTCCAAAATATACAAAGAACTCAAGAAACTAGTCAACAAAACACCAAATAAAACTAGTAAAAATGGGGTACAGAATCAAAGAAAGAACTTTCAATAGATGAAATCAAAAAGGCTGAAACACAACTAAGAAAGTGCTCTAAATCCTAGCTATCAGGGAAATGCAAATCAAAACAACTTTGAGAAACCATCTTATTCCACACTGTGTGACTCTTTCAGAACCACCGCTGCCCTGCTAAATTCTTTTATATTTGCATTTTCTTTCCTGTAGATTAAAAAAAATCCCTAAATTATGTAACTTGTATAACTACAGAGAACAACGATTAAGTATGTTTAGCTACAATGGCGGTCACTTTCACACTTCCTGTGTGACACTTTTTTAAAAACAAGGCCATCAGTGGTCTGTTGCCTCAACCTTTGAACTACCTGTAATTCCAATACTAAGGAGGCTAAGGGAAGGAGGCAGCCAGAGTTTTAGTCCAGTCTAGGCAACATAGTAAGCCCCTTTCTCAAAACACACACACACACACACACACACACACACACATTCTGAGAGCCAAAGTTGCATACTGTTGTCTTCCAGCACATATTAAGTAGAGGGCAGGGAGAATCAGGACTGCAAGGTCCTCTATGGTACATAGAGAGCTAAAGATGAATGTGGACTGTATGAAACCTTGTATAAGGAAGGAAGACACCCAAAGACTGACACAAAAACTTCACCAAGAAAAAAAAAAATCAAATCAAATCCTTACCATCTTTCATATCTATTCTTAGTCAACAAAGTATTGCAAACAATATCCTCATTATTTTAAAAACATTTTAATATTGGGAGTATTTCGTGAACTCAAAAATAAAATCCTCACAAGGACAACATTGAACAGCAACAAAAACAGACGTAGGATACATACACACTCACATACATAGGACACCCTCTAAAAAGAAATATCAATCCCTAACCCTAACAGGTAGATATCAAGTATCATTCTTTCTCCACGTGCACTTTAAAGATGAGTAGTGAGGTACCTGCAACCATGATATAGCAATCCTAGCTATCCCAGAATGTGAGACAGTAAAGTAGGCTACCATATAGCCATATATTCAGGAGTTCCACACCAGCCATGGCATCACCACAAAATGAAAACAAAATTTAAAGACTTAGGTAAGTACTTTGCTGTCAGTCAGGCAAAGAATGGAAGTGTTGATCCTCCATTTACTCACAATTACTTTGAGTTAAATGCAGAAAAATAAGAGAAGTATATTACACCATATGCATTCCACCTTCATGTATCCACTTTTTAGCTGATCCTCCAGTGCTTAAATTCAGTGATGAATACTCAGTTAATTATAGACTAGTAAGCTGTAACATCTCTAAGGCGAAAAGCAACTACTGCACTTCCCCAGGTATAAATCTCAAGTCAAATTCTAAAGTGCTGCAAAATAGGTATAAACTTTAGTCCCAAAAATGACAGCAGTGGTTGCTGTGGTGGAACCAGGTGTACACACTCTAGTACCTGAGAGACAGTCAGCTGTGTCTCCTGTTGCTAATAGTAAGGGAGATGACAGCTGAAAACCATCATTGAACTCAACAGCTTGCTCTGACATCAATGAGGACTTGGATAAAGTGCTTCAGAGTGGTGGCTTGGAATGTGTTCCAGAGAGTATTGTTGGAAATGAATTGAGACAGGTGGCACCTCCAGAGCGGTTGGCTTTTTAGGACACCAGAGATTATCTGGCTGGTACACAGAAGGGAGAAAATCAACTAGAAACCACAATACAAGGGGGAAACCTCCTGGAGTTGGAGGACTGGATTCCTTTGAATTTAATAAAATGGAGAGGTCAAGGTGTCCATGGAGGAACAGGAATTCTGTGTAGAGTCAGGGGGAAGCCCCATTCATTTCATCCTCTCATTTCAACCCAAAGGGAGATGTGTCTTTGTGTGGAGATGAGGAAAGGGGGGTGCAGGTGTTACTGGAAGATCTTGGAGTCTACTGCTCATATCTAATGTTCTTTGGCCATGCATGGTATTTTGGTGACTATTTTCTTGAATTCTTTGTATATTTTGGACATCAGCCCTCTGTCAGATGTAGGGGTGTGAAGATCAATTTCCACTCTGTGGGCTGCCGTTTGGTCTTGGTCCACTGTGTCCTTTGCCTTACAGAACCTATTCAGTTTGAAGAAGTCTCACTTATTAATTGTCAGTCTCATTTTATGTACTCTTGGAGTTATGTTCAGAAAGTGGTCTCCCTCTACCAGTTATTTAATTTTATCCCCCCTTTCTATTCTAAGAAGTTCCATCTGGTTGGAATTATGTTGAGCTCTTTGATCCATTTGGACTTGAGTTTTGTGCATGGATATAGACATGGGTCTATCTGCCCTCTTATACACACCATCACCCAGTTGTGCTAGCAACATTTGTTGAAGATGCTTTCCTCCCTCCCTTTTATGCTTTTAGTGTTTTGTCAAAAATCAGGTGTTTGTAGGTGTTAGGGTTAATATCAGGATTATTTATTTGATTAAATTGGTATACCTGTCTATTTTTGTGCCAATACCAAGTGGTTATCAGCCCTATAGCTCTAGAGTAGAGCATGAAGTCGAGGATGGCGATGCCTCCCTGAAGAACCTTTATTGCACAGGATTGTTTTGGCTATCCTGGGTCTTTTGCTTTTTTCACATAATGTTGAGTATTATTCTTTGAAGGTCAGTGAAGAATCTTACTGGGATTTTATGGGGCATGCATTGAATATGCAGATTGCATATTCACAAGAACACATAAATATTAGGTTTTATAACAACAATTACTAATAAAAGAGATAATAAAAGTGCAAGTATAGGAATATGCAAAGCTATAGTAGCGTATTTGAATCTTTTTACTGAAGTTATAGTTTATCTAGACAAAAAGAATGCATCAATAACAAATAGTCCTAAGCTTTAGGAAAATTATTTCTCTCAGTCTCTACATCCCTAAGTTAATTCTACAACTTTTTGTACTTTGGTTCCTCTTGTTATCTCCCATCTATGTTTTGGGAACAGTCATTGTCAGATGTTAAAGTTTCCATTGAGGCTATCCTACTCAGTTTTACACTGGTATAGTAGATACATTTCATTAGATTGCAGAAATTAAAGAGTGTTAATTAGGACATACTTGTAATGAGTAATCAATGGGGGAAATAAATATATTCTATCTCTAGATTTAAAAAGCGTATAAATTTGGGGAAAATATTTAACTCCATGGTCAGAGGCTGTAGCTTCCACTGTATAGAAAAACATATGAAACCATCAATGAATATTTATCCAAGAAAGTGCTTAAAAACAGGGGCCCCTTGAGGAACACTATGAGCCAGGTCAATCCCCAGAGGATATTTAAAATAAGTAGTCAAACAAAGGTGGGGCAATGGAAGGGGTATGTATGAATGGAAAACAGAAATTACTTCCTCTAATGCCAAAGTCACTTCATAACTGCACATACTATCTGCCTTCCTGCTCCCCATAGCTGCGCTTACTCCCTTCCTTCAGGGTGCATGCAAACCTGTCTAGGCCAAATCTATTGTTATTTAGGATAGGAGACAATCATCATCAAGACACAGGCATCCTGTAGCAGGAAAGGTAATATCTTAAGGACAAAAGGAGTTATTGGAGCTCAATGAACTCATGAAAATTTGGAATGCATAACCATATACCGGTTGGAGAAAAGTCAGACTGGCAGACTAAATTCCAGGACTGCCATAGCACACAGAAGCCATGTAAGGATATAGATGATGAGATCTACTTTTAACTGCTTGGTGATAGTGAACATGTTTAATCCCAGGACAAAGGAGGCAGCCTGATTTTCTGAGGTTGTGGCCAGCCTCAGAGTTCCAGGGCTGCACTGATAAACCTGTTTTGACAACAAAAAACAAAATAATACAAATCAGATAAAGGAAGAATCAGATCCACCTTCTAGTGGTAGCCAGCATGTATACAGGGTATTGAAGGAGGAAGCTCTCCCTCTTTGGCTGCTAAGCCTTGCTCTGGCTACCAAAATATATTTGTTTACTACCATCAGAGCCCATGTCTTTGTAATTTTGGTATATAATGACCAGCTGAGACATCCATCCTGATAAACTAAAAAACTTCTGTACTCCTAAGATTCCCATTGGTAGGCAACCATTGTTGGACTAACTAGATCACAGCTTGTGAGACATTATAATAAATCCACTTTCTACATATATGGTGAGATTTATCATACATTCCGTTTCTTGTAGAGAACATTGAATAATGCACTTGGTTTTTTTGGGAGGCGGCCTTGAGTCACATCCTCTTGCAGAATTACTTACACCTTAAAACTCTAATTGAGCCTTATCTTGGTAAAACAGAAACTTCTTAAACAAGCAGTCTGTGTCACTAACCCCAGGAACTGAGGTTAACCAAACAGCAGGAATTGAGATAAGCAGACATTTTTGGTCTGAGGTTTATGGCCTGGGACATTACCAGAGCCCCCCGATTGGGCACAGTTACCCCTCACCACTTCCTCCCTGCTTTGCTTTAAAAGCCTCTCTTTGGCCTAATAAAATTGAGACCTTTACAAACCATTGCTTGGTCTCATTCCTTCTTTCTCACCCATTTATTTTCAGGTTCTAGCCCACCCCAACCCACCTAATAACATGGTTCATCTGGTTGGGGTAGGTTTTTGCTTTGTTTTCTTTTTTTATCTTATCAGTGAAGATGTATTGGCCCACAATAGTGCTCACAAATACATACTTCCTAGTTCAATTCCTCCCAAATATTCAATTTTCCATGAAGACTACTCTTCTCATTATTATGCAATTGCCAAGTGTTTGCTCTCAGTTTCAGGGATAAAACTCTACATCCATGGAGCCATCATCCAGCTATCTGACAGGAGAAAGACATATTATCTTTTTTTTTTTTTTTTAAATCTGGTTCCTGCTTTCTTTCCTGATTGTCTGAAGTTCCCAAGACAACCAGGTAATAAAAGTTACTTTAGTTCACATAAATTCATTGTTAAACCAAATAACAAATATCAATTTTTGTATCCCTAAATCTCTGTGTAGTAAATAAATATTCTGAGCTCCCATCCAACTTGTTCACCAAGAATAACTTAACCCACTTAAGTAAGTATAGTTAGCTAGCCACACTGTGTCTAGGAGGAAGAAAGGAAAATATCTGTGAACTGCAGGAAGATAGCAGGGGTCAGCTATAGAACAAGTGTTATAAAAATGCACATCTCTGCTGACATAGAAAAGTCTTTGTCAGTGGTAGAAGGCAATCAGGACCCATTGTAATGTGTCCTAAAGCACTCTGCATCCAGCTGTGAGGTACTCTTTATCACTAAGGCTTACTAGCCAATCAGACCCCAAGGTGACCTGCCTGTCAGAAGAAGTACAGAGCCATTCTGGCCTGGATTTCGAAGAGAAACTGGAGGCAGTGGTTTTGTGTACTGTGCTTTTTAGGAAGGGCAAATTGCAAAACCACAGCATGGTGAGTGAGGGTCTGCTGTCCTCAGATGGGTAGTGGGAGATGGTGCAGGTATGGGATCCAGTGTGGTGGGTATTACACAGAGTTGTCATACAGTCCATAAAATTCCCAGAAGTGAGAGGCAGGCCTCTAAATAACTGTTCTGTGGGGTGTATCTGCTATGAGCACTGGGGCAGGGGAAGGTGTGTTGTAGAAGCATCTATTTAGTCAACTTCTACATACTTTTGGTGCACCCACTTCCAGAGGCCTTTTAGTTAGGTAAGTATCTTTTAGAAGGTCAGCACTTTGCATTCCAATTTTATGTGTAGGATCCATTGATTGGTAATTTTCTGAAGGTTGTAAAAGACATCTCATGTAAGGTAGCACTTCACTATTGAGCAGTGAAATCTACAGGAGTAAATTTGTAGACACAAAGGATTTACAAATGCCTTGGAGATAGTATGTTCTCACAAAGTAGAATTTAACTGAGGTAGGACTGCCTCTAAAACACACAAAGCTAAGTGTATGCTGACCAGACCTGATAGAATTTTGAATCCCAAATACACATTTGTGCACGCCATGATTTTCCAGACTTTTTGACTCCAAACCATTACATAGAAAACCACTCCTGTTTTATAACAGCATGTAGTCCCTTACTGATATCAAAAAAAAAAAAAAACAAACAAAATACAAAAAAACAAAACAAAACCAAACAAAAACCAAAACCAGAAAGAACACACACACACACACACACACACACACACACACACACACACACACAAAAGGCCCATAACCAGCTGCTCACAGAGATACTAATGTCCAGAAGCAACCTTTAGGCCCAGTATGCCATCCATGAGCTGCAGTTTTCTTCTCCAGAAAAGCATAGTTCTACCAGATTGGAAATAGGACACCAGATTTTAAAGTAAACCAACAATGTATGAGTGGCCAGATAAAGCACAGCTTTCATTTAGGCTCTCAGGCAGGCATGGCGAACATTCTTGGGAGAGATAGCAACAGCCTTGTCTAGGTCTTGGGAGCTTTCCCTAAGGCCCTGGTGTATTAACCATAAAACAGAGTACTTTGTCCAAAATCAGGTATTTGCTGGGGAGAGCTGGTAATTTTGGAACAAGCCTTTGTGGACAGGTTATTTCAGGTCTGTAGATCTAAACTACATAGAAATATGATTCTCAGTCCCAAGGCCACTGTGGACTTAGTCAGTAAAAATCATGAGATACCCTGTGTTCCCCTAGTGTAGCATTGTTTTAGCTGTCTTCTCCTGAGTTTGTCCCATTGAATGAGTTTCTACTGACTTCAAGGAAGTTCTCTTGTTTTCTCTTCCCTTTCCTTCCTGGAAGTAGTGTACAGCAGTCTATTCTCCTTAAGAAGCTTACTTGGCATGGGAAACTTCTCCCCATCCCAGCTTTTTTTTTTTTTTAATTTTTCTACCTTCTACATTTACCAATACCTTCACCTCAGGATCCTCACAGCTGAAGTAGGTCCATTAGTTTCAGGTATCTGATGTCCTTAAGAAACAGTATTTGAACACTGTATAATCCTCTCATCTTGCTTAGTAGCTAGACATTGAAATTTTTCAATGTCTAAAATGGAGGAAGCTTGAACTTAAAAAGCCATTTAAGAAGGATAGAATATATGAAATGCAAAAATATTTCTAGGCTGGCTCCTGTTCTTGTATTTTCTAAGATGGATACATGTTATGTTAGATGTATTTGTTTTTATAGATCTCCACTGTGGGTGAAGTGATTTTTCCCCTTGGAAGGCATATTAAGGCTAGAACAGATGTATTTTCATCCTGTTAGAAGAATGTTTATAAAGTCAAGCTCTTATGTTGATGCAGGTGGCATTAGTTGCAGTCTGTTGCTCTACAAACAATGCCCTTGCTGTGTTCTGTACTATTCCTTCAAAATTCTTAAATTACTGTAACACTTCAGAGATTTAAAATTTCCATTATTGTCAGGTAGTGAACTATCCAGTGCAGTCACAGGAAAAGTATTCGCATATGTGGAGGATTGCCCTCAGACTTTCAGATCAGAATAAGCAAAATTATTTACACTGAAGGAGGATTCAGGGAAAGCACCAGGTGCTGAGTCACCACTATGAAAAAAAGGAGCTGACTGTGGTAGGGGGAGTGATTTTGTAATTTCCCATCATGCTAGAGACTACACTACTTTGGGGGGAAATCTTGGGGTAAATATGAACACAGGAGACCGGCCTATCTACACGGGACCAATTATAATTCTCAACTGATTCACCTCTAACCCCCCCATCTACAGTCTTCTGCTGGAGTCTAAGGCCCCTCCCAGAGACCTGCCTATCTCTGCGGGACCACGCTGAATTCTGCAGGCATCTTCTACTGGATCCTCAACCACTTGTCCCCATCCCTGAGTCCCTGTCTGCTGAGAGACATCCTATAGAGCTGGACCACTGAGAGCTACAGATATTGAAACTCTGACCCACATAAGCCCACCGGGGAACACCACAGAGAGATGGAGAGGAAACACAAACACCTATTGGAAGAAGACGGCAATACAAGAAAATATCTAACAACAGAATGCAAGCATGAAACCACCATTGAATCTAAGGAATCTACCACAACAAGAATGGAACACATCAACAAAGCAGAGGGAAGCAGAAGGGGACGACTTAAAAATTACTGTCAAAACTGCTGGAAGAGATGTGAGAAAATCGCTTAAAGAAATGGAAGAAAACATAAACAAAAAAGTGGAAGAAATGAAAAAATTCCTTAAGGAAAGAAAAGAAAAGTACAGAAACCAAGAAAAAAACAATCAAGCAGGTGACAGAAATGGTTCAAGACTATAAACCTCAAATAGAGAAAATAAAGGCAACACAAACCCAAGGAATGCTGGAAATAGAAAATCTGGGCAAAAGATTGGGAACTACAGATGCAAGAATAAACAACAGATTCAAGAGGTGGAAGAGAGAGATCTCAGGTGCAGAGGATAAACTAGAGAGAAGATTCATCAACCCAAGAAAATCATAAACCCAACAAATCCTTAACAAAAAATATCCAGGAAACGTGGCACAAAGTGAAATGGCCAAACCTAAGTATAACAGGCATAGAGGAAGCTGAGGAAGACCAGCTCAAAGGTGCCGAAAACATATTCCACAAAATCATCAAGGAAAATTTTCCCAAACTCAAGAGAGGATATGCCCATGAAAGAACACTAGAAGCATACAGAACAACAATACGCTGGACCAAAGAAAAAAGACCCCTCGACATATAACAATCAAAACACATAGCATTCAGAAAAAAGAAAGAATATGAAGAGCAGTGAATGAAAAAGGACAGGTAACATATTAAGGCAGAACTATCAAAAATTACACCTGATTTCTCCATGGGAAACCCTCAATGCCAGAAAGTACTGGATAGATGTTCAGGGCAAAGCATCAGGGCAGAATTCTACCAGATAACAAGGAAGAAATAATACCACAACTCCTCAGAATTGTTCCACAAAATAAAAACAGAAGTTTCACAATAAAACTCTTTTATAAGGCCATAATAACCTTGGTACCAAAACCTCACAAAGACATAACAGAGAAAGAAAACTACAGACCAATACCCTGATGAACATCTGATGCAAAAATAATCAATAAAATGATGACAAACCGAATTCAAGAATACAAAGATCTAACTTTCCTGATTACTGCTCCAGTATTCAAATCTTGTCTTTTTCTACTCCAGGAAGAGTAGAGTCTGAATCCACCTTGTTGGTGTTAAAGTATCTCTTTGATTTCATTATTCATTTATTTATTTAAATAAATGTTGATATCATTTCATTTTCTCTCTAGGGGTGAATCGTGGGAAAATATCTCTTTATTCCTTCATTTTATTGTTCAAATCTACTGATTAAGAACTGAATGATTCTTCAGTATTGAACAATATTTGAGGCTTCAAGTATAAAACACCATCCACTTGTTTAATCTTTATTCAATTAATTATGAAAATCTGTCATTATGGATTCAGTGGTCACTGGAATTTTGAGCCTCCTTAAGGGAGACCATCGTGCCAGGCCATCACATCATCTAATACTATACTTACTTATTTAACTGTATTACACTAGGAAATTGGGGGTAACAATTCATCATTTAATTAACGTATTTAAAATCCAGTTAATGTGATGGACCATACGTCCCTTTTGGAGTCAGATTCTGGGGAGATGATGATGTTGCATCATCTCATTGCCTTCATCATTTAGCTATGTAAATAGATCATTACATCAGCGAGGTTTTAGGACTTTGAGACCACCTCATCACTGTTAATATAAAACACCAACTAATTATCAATTTAAATAAATCATAATTCCAGGAAGGAATGGAGGATTTTGGGTTTACATAATCTATACATATATTTACATTATCTTGGGTATTAACAGGAAAGGTCCATTCAAATACTTCAATCATGTAATTAGATGATCTGTGGCACCAAATTCCAGGTCTCATGGGTGATATAATCATTGTTTTCTATTATTATATAATCAAATAATGAGTTCATGTAACATCATCCACTTCCCTAAGGAGGCTCCAAACATGACCCATGAACGATGTAGTCGTGATTAAAGACATTAACTACATAATTGTTAGTTAGTTTAACTACATCATTAATTAGTTGGTCTGAAATAATTGCCTGCCACATCAAGGAACCACAATCCACTGATCATGGGTTATCTAATGTCCTATTTTAATAATCAAATAACAATATAATCACAGGATGTAATGTCATACTCGGGAGCATAATTGTCTCTCGAAGTTGACTCCCACACTTGATTGTGGGAAACCCCAGGTTAATCACTTATTTAATAGCAGAGTTGAGTAGTAAAATGTTTAAATGCTGAACTGACATTGTGTATGCAGGGTTTTTAGAAGATATCACATATTCATTTAATTATGATAATCTGTCATTATGGACACACCACCAACAATGGGAAATAACTCTAAGTAACCATGTTAGAAAGCGGGGACATAGGACTTAGTAGAGAACTATGAATTGAGGAATCCAAAAATGACTGAAAGAAACATAAGACAGTGCTGAAAATCCTTAGTCATCAGCCAAATGCAAATCTAAACTACTCTGAGAAACCATGGGATCAAGCTCCTGTAAAGAAAAGAGAATGAAGAGGGAGTTTATTTTATTTTCAATGAAGAGAAAAGGATTGTGGTAGAGGCGGTTCCTTGTATTGTTTCTATTGTAGAAATTAGAAAATTGAAGCATAGAAAACGGGTTTAAAATCCTCATCAATGGACTTGAATGGCATAATGATGCTTTCGTTTTCATGCTTTTGTCACCTAGGCATGTTGTAGATTGAGAGACTGGTATATATTTAGAAGTCAAAAGAAAGCGCCCTGCTTTTTTTTTTTTTTTTTTTTTTTTTTTTTTTTTTTTTTGTGAAAAAATCAGTGAGGCTGTAAGGTTAGTTCATTGGTGGGTATGCTATTTTTAGCATGTGAGGGGCACTAGAATGTGACAGAATGTTGGATCATAAATGTTGCCTGGCAACCCTGCTTGCATTCTGTATCCTGGTATCATGGGCCGAGGACCAGAGAGAAGCTAGAAAGTGTTATCATGGGACATTACAGTCTCCCAAGATAACTGTCTCCTCAAAACTTTTCATAACAGCATTTGATTCGCTAACCAAGTCATAGCCAAATCCATGGAAGTTTGCCTACAGCCTTTACTGGTTACCAAATTCAAGATTACCTAATTATCGGAGAACACAGTCTGTGGAGAAACAGTTCCAAGGCTTATGTTTATGGATGGTCTCTCTCTGAGAAGCAAAACTATGGAACAAAAGATAACAAGACTCACAATTATTCATCGAAAGGTGAGTTTTCCACTGTTGACTTCTTATTCAGGAAAGGTGAAAATCCATTTCTCAGTGTGGACTTAGCGAATATTGGATTGCAGTC